>NC_041392.1:8398932-8438622 GCF_002162155.2 Triticum dicoccoides
GGTGGAGCGGGGGAGGGTGCGGTGGGTCGTCGGCGGCGATGGAGCTAGCAGGAGAGGGTGCAGGCGGGATCGAGATCGAGATGAAGGGGGATAGCGATCGAGATATGGAGGGGGATCGAGATCGAGATGGAGGGGGGAATCGAGATCGAGATGGAGGGGGGAATCGAGATGGAGGGGGGAATCCTCATGTAAAGGGTACGACAGTAATGGCGCACTGTGAAACGATGCGCCATTAGTAGTTTTGCAAAAAAAAAGAATAATTTTTTGACAGTAATGGCGCACTGTCTGTATGGTGCGCCATTACTAGTTAGAACTAGTAATGGCGCACTGTCTGTCTGATGCGCCATTAGTATGTATGGAAAAATGGAAAAAAAATATTTAACACTAGTGGCGCACCCCGTTTCTGGTGCGCCATTAGTGTCTTCCACACTAATGGCGTATCACCAGCAGGTGCGCCATTAGTATATACTAGTGGCGCACTACTTCCCTGGTGCGCCATTAGTATCAATCCTATCTATAGCCCTTTTCCTAGTAGTGTATCCGGCGCCACCAAGTTTCACATGTCATAGCCACTGCCACAAACCCTAGCAAATCGGTTTCACCAATAGGGATCTCGGTCTCACCGAGATGGGATTGCAATTTCTCTGTTTCCCTTCGTAACGTCTCGGTCCAACCAAAGTGAGTGACGGGTCCCACCAAGATAGCAATGTAAACTCACTGTTTCCTTTTCGTAACATTTAGGTCTCACCGAGAAGAGAGAATCGGTCCCACCGAGTTTACCTGACCAACTCTCTGGTTAGCTTATTACCAAAATCGGTCTCACCGAGTTCGTGTAATCGGTCACACCGAGATTACGTTATGCCCTAACCCTAACCATATCGGTCCTACCGAGTTGCATCTCAGTCCCACAGAAAATCCTAACGGTCACTAGGTTTGCTAAATCGGTCCGACCGAGTTTAACGATTCGGTCCCACCGAGTTTGGCAGATTGTGTGTAACGGTTAGATTTTGTGTGGAGGCTGTATATACCCCTCCACCCAGTCTTCATTCGTGGAAAAAGCCACCAGAACAGATCCTCACTTCTAATACACATTTTCTAAGAGAGAACCACCTACACTTGTGTTGAGCTCAAGATATTCCATTCCTACCATATGAATCTTGATCTCTAGCCTTCCCCAAGTTGCTTTCCACTCAAATCTTCTTTCCACCAAATCCAAATCCTGTGAGAGAGAGTTGAGTGTTGGGGAGACTATCATTTGAAGCACAAGAGCAAGGAGTTCATCATCAACACACCATTTGTTACTTCTTGGAGAGTGGTGTCTCCTAGATTGGCTAGGTGTCACTTGGGAGCCTCCGACAAGATTGTGGAGTTGAACCAAGGAGTTTGTAAGGGGAAGGAGATCGCCTACTTCGTGAAGATCTACCGCTAGTGAGGCAAGTCCTTCGTGGGCGACGGCCATGATGGAATAGACAAGGTTGCTTCTTCGTGGACCCTTCGTGGGTGGAGCCCTCCGTGGACTCGCGCAACCGTTACCCTCCGTGGGTTGAAGTCTCCATCAACGTGGATGTACGATAGCACCACCTATCGGAACTACGACAAAAACATCTGTGTCTCCAATTGCGTTTGAATCCTCCAAACCCTTCCCTTTACATTCTTGCAAGTTGCATGCTTTACTTTCCGCTGCTCATATACTCTTTTGCATGCTTGCTTGAATTGTGTGAGATTGCTTGACTTGTGCTAAGATAGATAAAATCTGCCAAGAACTAAAATTGGGAAAAGGCTAGATTTCTATTTGGTCAAGTAGTCTAATCACCCCCCTCTAGACATACTTCCGATCCTACAAATAGATCTCCACGAGAGAGGGGGAGAACATTGTATTGAGATCCAAAAAGAGAGAAGAAGCCATCTAGCTACTAACTATGGACCCGAAGGTCTGAAGTAAACTACTCACACTTCATCGGAGGGGCTATGGTGATGATGTAGAAGCCCTCCATGGTGGATTCCCCTTCCGGTGGAGCTCCGGAACAGGCCCCAAGATGGGATCTCGTGGATACAGAAGGTTCCAGTAGTGGAATTAGGTTTTTGGCTCCGTATCTGATCGTTCGGGGGTACGTAGGTATATATAGGAGGAAGGAGTACGTCGGTGGAGCAAAGGGGGGCCCATGAGGCAGGGGGCGCCCTAGGGGGGCGCGCCCTCCAACCTCGTGGCCACCTCCCTCCTTTCTTGACGGGGGATCCAAGTCTCATGGATCTTGTTCGGTGAGAAAATCACGTTCCCGAAGGTTTCATTCCGTTTGGACTCCGTTTGATATTCCGTTTCTTCGAAACACTGAAATAGGCAAAAAAACAACAATTCTAGGCTGGGCCTCCGGTTAATAGGTTAGTCCCAAAAGTAATATAAAAGTGGAAAATAAAGCCCAATATGGTCCAAAACAGTAGATAATGTAGCATGGAGCAAACAAAAATTATAGATACGTTGGAGACGTATCAGCGACGAGGGTTGCGACAAGGTGGAGCTCATCTTATGGGCGATTCAGGAGGTCGAGTCGGAGATCCCTGCTCAGGCGGCGAGGTGGGCGTATTACCGGACAGCGAATCCCTCGTAGCTCAACATCAGGCCACCGCGGGTGAATGTGTTGGCCAATCTCCCTCTGGGATCCTTGCCGCCGGGGGTACGGCCACCGGCCCGTCGGATCTCATCCTCTCAAGGCGGGCCCTGATGCAGCAGCGGGCCATTGAAGGCCCAACATGGCCAGGTGATGGTGGTATGACTCCAATCCGAATCCATGCTTCCTTTCGCAATTGTTCGATTGCATTTTGTGGACGTGTGCTTCGATCTCGAAAAACTCCATTTCTACGTGACACTACTAGGGAAAAGCCTAGCAGCAGCGAGGGTTTTGGGCATCTCAGTAGCGCGGGCACCGGCGCTACTAATAAGGCGCTACAGCTAACGTATAGCAGTAGCGCCGGTTGTCCCACGCTACTGCTATACATGAATAGCTGTAGCGCTATTTTGGAAAGGGTGCTAGTGATATTATCTGCAGCGCTGTTTGCTGGGACGCGCTACTGACAATGCGGTGCTACTGCTAAATTTCCCCCCTTGCTACTACTAGTTTATTTATTAGTTTTTTTCCTGCATATTTGTTTTGTATTTGAATAGGCTTTATACAATAATCTTTAGCATATACATACAATTAGTCTCATCAAATCATGTCATCATCATAATCATCATCCAACACAAAGTGGTCTCTCGTCATCATCTCGAAAATAGCGATACAAGTCTCGAATGATATGCAAATACATCGTCATCCATATAAACAATGATATACGCGAGAAGAGCTATCACTTTGAGAACATGAGTTCGTATCCCTCTTTCGCATTAGCGTGAACCTCTAAACTAACTACTGCCTGTCGCTTGGAAACCGGAAGGGCCCGACACTCCGGCCACTTGTCGTATATATACTCCTGGCATAGCACTTCTACGCCATCTATGATCTATGCACCTGCATCATCACATGAGTCGATGATATGCAACATATATAGTTGAGCAACAGAAAGAGACAGACTTGGCAAAAATAAAAACAACATATCATAAGCATAAATAACAAAGTTCATCGTACCCCAAAATGCCCTAACTAGAGTTATTTTCGCTAGTTGAGGAGGAGGACGGTTTAATTACATCACAAATAAAGTTTCACCATGCATAACTCAAAGTTTTGTCATACAGAAAGTATGGACTAAACGGACACATTGTCATGTATCGACAATCACTCCAACATGTCGTTCCATCCATCCAAGTCAGGGAGATAGTCCCCGAGCCTAGTGAAAGGCTGCAGGCCGAGACGCTGAGAGGATATCCATGTTCGGACGTCTTCCCACGACATTTGTCCTTCTCCGTAGAACATCCCTGTTTTTCTGACGACCTCCTTCATGATGATTTGGGCAAGTTCGCGTTGGATGTTATAGAACTCAGCTCGAAGTCGATGATCCTCGATATCTCCTATGTCCTTTGCCCATTGCAGAATATGGGCATCGCCGGAATAAGGTGCCATGTGAAGGTTCTGGTGATCCCGTCTATACTCCAGCATGTGGTGTAGGACATAGAATCCATCATTAAGAGAATCGTCCGGTTGCTGGATGCAGCAGAAGTCGGTCTTATGGCCGAAGGCGACCCTGCCGCCCCTCATCTTCTTGTCCCTGACCTCTCCACCCAGTGATTGGTAGTGTAACATAGCACTGTCGAGAACATCCTTGATGTGGGTGTAATCCTTTTTGTGAATGTTCTTCGACGAGTCCAAGTAAAGAGCGTGGGAGAATCGGGGGTAGAGGATGATGAGGACGGCACGCCCGCCGCTGCGCAAAATAAGTCCTCAAATTAATTAGCCTCCACCGTGCAAATGAATGATTGAAATAGAAGGAAGGATAGCAGCGCGGATGACTTACACGGGATGATAAGGCACGAGAATCGCCCCCTTGTCCTTATTGGTGAGCATGAAACTGACGATGTAATCCCTCGCGTATTCACGGTGATTTGCGCAGACTCCCAAGAAGCCCTCGTGCATGTAGTACGGGTCAGCGACACAGATATGAGATATCTGCTCAACCCCGATGATGTAGTTCATGTGCAAGGCATAAAGGCGGACAAACGTAAAATCCAGCTTCTTCACGTGAAACATGTCGAATATGTAATCGAATCGGAGGAAGAACTTATCCGCGGGGAAGCTGACGACATACGACATTTGCCGCGGAACGTTAACCACGTAGAGTGGGTATCCTGGATCTTTCGAGGCGATGAGGTCTTTCTCTACCCGCAGCACATCGTCATGAAGTCTCTTTAGATCGCCGAATCTGGCCCGTAGCGCTGTTGCTGGTAGGATTGGTTGACCGGGGATATGCCATTTATCCGCATCGGGGATATCTATACGGTCCTGAAGCCGAGGCTGCTGAGGCGGCTGGATCATAGAAACAACTTTTTTGCCTTTCCTCGCTCTCTTCCTAAACTTCTTTACTACCGGAAGGTCATCCATAATATGTTGAGACGGCAATTCAGGCACCGACTCATGACGCTCAAACCCTGAGGAGGCGCCAGTATAGACATACTATTCAGTAGCGCCATCGTCGTCCTCATCCTCACCCATGGCGACGTCATCAGCGACTAATGGAGCCTCCTCCTTACCCCGTCCGCTATCACCCAACCCGACACCCGACGATAATTGGGTAGGTGTGGTGTTGATATTCATACCTTGCTGAGGCTGCGTGCTCGTGGGTGTGCTCCCGGCCGCCTCCAGACGAAGCAGACTCTTTGGCCACAACAGGACCCACCCAGCATTGTAACAATCACCAAGCCGCCGCGGTGTCTCGTCGTCATACCCCAGTAGTACTAGAGGAGGCAAATTCTCGTGGACCGGTTTGACACTGGCCACGGAAACCTTGAAGACGTTCGGGGGGATCGGCCGGCTGTGGAACAATGGTTCCTTCGGCTCCATTATCGTCGCCTTTCCCACGTCCACCTTCTGGTCGCCGATGGTGTACAATATGGTGCACGGGGTTTCGTCGGCCTGCAAAGAAAAGTCTGCGATGTGAGACATCCGAAAGGCAACGAAAACGGGAGATTATACATTTATATTGAAGGGGGCCGGTGTGACAGATACCGTGAGGGCGTCGAGCTCAGCCAAAGACGAAGCACCGCCTAGCACGTCCGGTGCGGGAGCCGGTGCAGGAGCAAGCGCAGCTACAGGTGCTGATGCAATGCTAGTCGAGCTGCTCCCCGCCAAGAAGTTAGCAAGGGGAAAGTCCACTGCATCTTTTTCTGGATTTTGCCTGCTCCAATTGAAAACAGTCGGAACCAAGGTAGTAGATATATCTACAGCCACCTATTTTGCGGCAGCTACCGCTGTTGCGACTGTCTCAGTTGATTTCTTCTCAACCGCAATCTCAACCCTCTTGTCGATGTTTTCTTCATTTAACCTCCGTCTTTCTTTTCTCTCCTTCGTGGTCTCACGGTAGTATTTCTTCCACGTGGCGCCGTCTCCGACACCGTGCACGCGTCCATACGACGGTCGAGTATCCACCGGTTGTTGTTTCAATATGTTCAACGCCCGGTTGAATGGAGTGTCCCACTTGGGCCTCGCCAATGCCTCAGACGGCGAGTCGCTTTCGGCTGCAATCCTGTGCTGCTCTCTCTGCAAAAGGCACAATGATCAATTACAAATATGACTAACGTGTGCAGTCAAATTGATCAGAAACTAAAATTACCAGCAGTCTCATGAACTCCGTAATGACTGGTGTTGTCTCGTAAACCTTGTTCACTGGGTCCCAACGGTGCCGGGCTCTGAGGATGTCACGCTCCTGCGGGACAGTGAACTCCGCCAAGGGGTCTGGGATGCCCAGACTCGCGGCTTCCGCGTCCTCCTTGGCCCATTTGGACCTCTTTCCGCCGTAACCACGGCTTCCGAGGTGGTGGCTCCCAAAGTTCCTCTCTTGAAGCCACTTCATGTACTTAGACTTTTTTTGGCATCTTCGGCCTTCCAAGCCTCCTTGAATATTTGAAACTGCTATTCCGTGATTGTCGGATTATCCTTTACAATCTCGGGGTAGGGTTCCTTCTTGTCGATGATTCTTGCTTTCACTAGATTTTTCCAGGCGGCCAACGCGTCGCTAAACTTGGTCATGGCGTGTTTGTTTATCTTCTTCATTGCCGGGTCCTCATCTGGATCTTTATAATCCTTCTCATTCCGGCCCTGGAACAAGAATATCTGGTGAAACTTCTTTAGGAGGGAGCTCCTCATATTTTCTATCTTCTGTAGTTTCTCATCGTTGATGATGGCGGTTGTCCGTACGATGCAACCTATTTGATTGTCGTAGCATCGACGCGCTTCCTCGGGCGCCGTTGGCTCAAAATTGCCATCGTCCACCTCCGTGACCACCACTCTTGTAGTCCTGAGTTTGTTAGGAACCCGTTGCCTCTTTGCTTTCGGTTCTACACCGGCTCCGCTCCCCGAGGCAGCACCGGTCTCAGTCTCGGCACCGGTCTCGATGCCGGTCTGAGTCTGAGCGCCGGTCTCAGTCTCAGCACCGGTCTGCGTGTCGGTCTCAGTCCCCGATGCCACCGGTGGGCCCAGCAATAACATCGGTTGATCGTCGGTAAGGCTAAAAAATTCTTCTGCCGCCCGGTAGGCGTCGTAGCAATCACTAGAACCCTGTCCTTCATCGTTGCTAGCCATGTTTCCTATGATTAAATCTAGTCAATTAATTCTAGACCTAATAAAATGAATAATGACATAAAAAAGGCCTATTGTTCTGCAGGAATGTTGACTCCTTCCTGGTGCGGCTAATCCCGGGCACTCGATATGTCCTAGTTTGTAGCACAAGTCATGCCGAAATTCAAGGAAAATTTCGGCATGACCTTTGCTAAAAAGTGGACAAATCGAGAACCTGAAATTTGCCGGAACAGAAATGAATCAACATTCCGGCAAAACATAGGCCACTCAGCATCATTCCAGCACAAGTCATATATAGTTTGACCAAGTTTTTGAAAAGAAAAAACAATTCTGTTTTTTGTTTATAGCTAAATGCCATAGCTACTGTTTTTTATTTATAGCTAAATACTTATGTTTTTTGCCTAAAGCTAAAAGTCTAGGAACTCCATTTTCTCTAACCCTTCTGAACTCACCAAAATTTCCACAGGAAGACCTTAGTACCTACACCCAATTTCTTCAAAAATATTCAGGTCCATAGTCCAAATAATTCAAATTTCATTTGAATGAAATTTGGAACAAATTTAGGTTCGTAGTCCAAATATTTTTTATAGCTAAGTATTTTTTGTTTATAGCCTCTGTTAATTTAAATCTAAATGCTACTATTATTTATATACCCTCTATTAGTTTAAAGCTAAATGGAATTACTGTTTAGGCATTTTCATAAAAATTGCCCTAGCTACTAAAAAAATTGCTAATCATTTTTCCTAAATGCTATAAAATGCCTACTGCCCTAAAAAAATCTAGGGTTCATATGAACACCTAGGGTTCATATGAACATCAACACAGTATCAACATATATATGAAATTGCCCTAGCAGAGAGAGAGAGGAGGGTAGGGGATAGTAGAGGCAGAGCCTTACGGTCGGCGGCAAGGGCAGGCTCTGGCTCGGGTGGCGGCGGTGAGGTTGAGGGCGGCGGCGGTGAGCTTGAGGGAGGCGACGGTGAGGTCGACGATGGCCTCGGCGGCGGCTGTGAGGTCGAGGGCGGCCTCGGGCGGCGGCGGTGTGGTCAAAGGTGGCGGGCGGCGGCGGTGTGGTCGAAGGCGTCCTTGGGCGGCGGCGGTGTGGTCGAAGGCGGCAGGGCGACGGCGGCGATGGAGCAGTTGGGGGACAGGGGGGCCGGGAGTATAGAGGGGGGAAAGGACTTAGCGAAATTTTGAGCTCAGGCTACCGGGATTTGAGTCAAACTAGCAGTAGTGCGTTTTGCCGAAACGCGCTATAGCTAAGATAGCTATAGCGTGTTCTAGAGAAACGCGCTACAGCTATTCCATTCTGTTTTCACACTTTATTTTATTTCCGTTAGCAGCAGCGCCTTACACGTAAGCGCGCTATAGCTAAGGAGATTAGCAATAGCGTTGGGCAAGTATACGCGCTACTGCTAGGTTGGGCTAGCCATGTGCGCCCAGTTCAAACATAGCAGCAGCGCTTTTCGCTAGTGCGCGCTACTGCTAAAGTCATAGCAGTAGCGCGGTTTATCTACGAGCGCTGCTACTAAGTAGCAGTAGCGCTTGATTTTGTACAGCGCTACTGGTAAGATTCTGTGTATAGGCTTTTCCCTAGTAGTGTGATGGCAAATTATCTGATGGTGTGAGGAGGGTTCTCCCTCTGAATAAGGATTCGGATTCTGTAGATGTTGCTGCTTCTGCAGTTACCGATTCGGTGGTGCCAGGGTGTTCGGCGGTCTCTCTACCGGCAGGCAGTCGTCTGACCGTTGTTGGGGAGACTGTGGAGCGAGTAGATCATCTGTCTAGACCTACTCTCTCCATGCCACTGGGTCCCTCCTTCAGAGGACCACTAGTAGAAAACAGGGCTTTGGTTGAGGCCTGGGTAAGGGCATTAATCCCGGTACACTCACGAACCGGGACCAAAAGTTGCATCAGTCCCGGTACGTGAGGCCAGGGTGCTGCCCGGGCCTCGGGGGCCATTGGTCCCGGTTCGTCTGACCCCTTTGGTCTCGATTCCATACACGAACCGGGACCAATGGGCCTCGCTCCTGGCCCAACACCTTTGGTCCCGGTTTGTGGCTGGAACAGGGACCAAAGGTTGCCCTATAATCCCAGTTTGAGCCAGAAACTGGGACTACATATAATCCTATATATACCCCCACCCTACCCGCGAGCAGAGCCACTGCTCTATTTTTCTGCCGGTCATAGGAGAGGTTTGTGGTGCTCTAGCTCACCTACTATGCACATGAGGTGTTCGACGAAATCCCGGAGCCACACTTAAGCTTTCTCCTCTCGAAGCTCCTTGTCCAAGCTCCATTTTCCTCAAGATTTGTCTAGGTTTGCCAGTCCATCCTGTCCCGTCCCCGTCCTCACCGCCATCGATCGCCCGCGCCGATCTCGTCGCCGGCACCACCATGGTGAGCCTCTTGTTCCTCTCTTTTTTCTAGAAGAAAAAAAATTCTTACTTGTATGACTTAGACTGATATTTGTATAATTTTCTTACTTGGATTACTATTTGTTATTATATAGTGTGATGGTTTTGGTATCCGCCCACGTCGGCCCTCGTCCCTTCTATGATTCGGATGTGGTATATTATCTTTTATAACTATTTGTTTTAGTGTTTATGACAATTATGCCGACCAACGTGATATAGATGTTTCTAGGAGGTATGTGAACAGGAAATTCCAACCGACCCTCTTGTGGAGAGATTAAATTTATTTGAAAAGGAAAATATTTACTTGAAGAAAAAACTGAAAAGAACCGAGGAGGAGAAAATGGAATTGGAGTTGTATGTTGCGGATGTCATCGATGATCACAAGATCAAGATGGATCCAATGCGCTTGAAGATTAGAAAGATTAGAAAATATGCCATCCATACTGAGGCTTGGTATCATTATGCCGTTGGATCAATTGTTACCTTAGTTGCGATTATGATCGCATTTGTTGTTGCATTGAAATGTTTTACATAGTTTCAATGTATGGTTTAATTAGATGGTCTATAGAGCTATATGTTGTTCAATGAGAACTATGTATGAACTTTAGTTGAGATGATGAACTTTTATTAATTTGGTCACTTCTCTATTCATGATGTTCTGTCAGGGTTTTTGACACACTTAATTATATATAATGCACGCAGATGAACCGACAATGGATGTACGGTGACAGACGCACCTCCGAGTATATTAAGGGCGTGCATAATTTTCTCGAAGTGATTGAGTCAAACAAGCAGAATGGTTTTATGTGTTGTGCATGCCCTAGATGTGAGAATACGAAGTCTTACTCTGACTTGGAAACCCTTCACATCCACCTGCTTGAGAAGGGTTTCATGCCATACTATAATGTTTGGACCAAGCACGGAGAAAGAGGTGTTATGTGAAGGAAATATGCCCTAGAGGCAATAATAAAGTTATTATTTATTTCCTTATATCATGATAAATGTTTATTATTCATGCTAGAATTGTATTAACCGGAAACATGATACATGTGTGAATACATAGACAAACAGAGTGTCACTAGTATGCCTCTACTTGACTAGCTCGTTGATCAAAGATGGTTATGTTTCATAGCCATAGACATGAGTTGTTATTTGATTAACGGGATCACATCATTAGGAGAATGATGTGATTGACATGACCCATTCCGTTAGCTTAGCACCCGATCGTTTAGTATGTTGCTATTGCTTTCTTCATGACTTATACATGTTCCTATGACTATGAGATTATGCAACTCCCGTTTACCGGAGGAACACTTTGTGTGCTACCAAATGTCACAACGTAACTGGGTGATTATAAAGGTGCTCTACAGGTGTCTCCGAAGGTACTTGTTGGGTTGGCATATTTTGAGATTAGGATTTGTCACTCCGATTGTCGGAGATCTATCTCTGGGCCCTCTCAGTAATGCACATCACTTAAGCCTTGCAAGCATTGCAACTAATGAGTTAGTTGCGGGATGATGTAATACGGAACGAGTAAAGAGACTTGCCGGTAACGAGATTGAACTAGGTATTGAGATACCGACGATCGAATCTCGAGCAAGTAACATACCGATGACAAAGGGAACAACGTATGTTGTTATGCGGTCTGACCGATAAAGATCTTTGTAGAATATGTGGGAGCCAATATGAGCATCCAGGTTCCGCTATTGGTTATTGACCGGAGACATTTCTCGGTCATGTCTACATAGTTCTCGAACCCGTAGGGTCCGCACGCTTAACGTTTCGATGATAGTTTTATTATGAGTTTATATGTTTTGATGTACCGAAGGTTGTTCGGAATCCCGGATGTGATCACGGACATGACGAGGAGTCTTGAAATGGTCGAGACATGAAGATTGATATATTGCAAGCCTATGTTTCGATATCAGAAGTGTTCCGGGTGAAATCGGGATTTTACCAGAGTACCGGGAGGTTACAGGAACCCCCCGGGAGGTAAATGGGCCTTAGTGGGCCTTTACGGAGAAGAGGAGAGGCGGCCAGGGCTGGGCCGCGCGCCCCTCCCCCCTAGTCCGAATAGGACAAGGAGAGGGGGGCGGCGCCCCCCCTTCCTTCTCTCTCTCCTCTTTCCCCCTCCCGAATCCTATTCCAACTAGGAAAAGGGGGGGAGTCCTACTCCCGGTGGGAGTAGGACTCCTCCGGTGCGCCTCTCCCCTTGGCCGGCTACACCCCCCCCCCTTGCTCCTTTATATACGAGGGCAGGGGGCACCCCATAGACACAACAATTAATATGTTTGATCTTTTAGCCGTGTGCGGTGCCCCCCTCCACCATAGTCCACCTCGATAATACTGTAGCGGTGCTTAGGCGAAGCCCTGCGTCGGTAAAACATCAACATCGTCACCATGTTGTCGTGCTGACGAAACTCTCCCTCAACACTCGGCTGGATCGGAGGTAGAGGGACGTCATCGGGCTGAACGTGTGCTGAACTCGGAGGTGCTGCGCGTTCGGTACTTGATCGGTCGGATCGTGACGACGTACGACTACATCAACCGCGTTGTGCTAACGCTTCCGCTTTCGGTCTACGAGGGTACGTGGACAAAACACTCTCCTCTCTCGTTGCTACGCATCACCATGATCTTGCGTGTGCGTAGGAATTTTTTTTGAAATTACTACGTTCCCCAACAGTGGCATCCGAGCCAGGTTTTATGCGTAGATGTCATATGCACGAGTAAAACACAAGTGAGTTGTGGGCGATATAAGTCATACTGCTTACCAGCATGTCATACTTTGGTTCGGCGGTACTGTTGGATGAAGCGTCCCGGACCAACATTACGCGTACGCTTACGCAAGACTGGTTCTACCGACGTGCTTTGCACATAGGTGGCTGGCGGGTGTCAGTTTCTCCAACTTTAGTTGACCGAGTGTGGCTACACCCTGTCCTTGCGAAGGTTAAAACAGCATCAACTTGACAAACTATCATTGTGGTTTTGATGCGTAGGTAAGAATGGTTCTTGCTAAGCCCGTAGCAGCCACGTAAAACTTGCAACAACAAAGTAGAGGACGTCTAACTTGTTTTTGCAAGGTATGTTGTGATGTGATATGGTCAAGACATGATGCTAAATTTTATTGTATGAGATGATCATGTTTTATAACTGAGTTATCGGCAACTGGCAGGAGACATATGGTTGTCGCTTTATTGTATGTAATGCAATCGCCTTGTAATGCTTTACTTTATCACTAAATGGTAGTGATAGTCATAGAAGCATAAGATTGGCGAGACGACAACGATGCTACGATGGAGATCAAGGTGTCGCGCCGGTGACGATGGTGATCATGAAAGTGCTTCGGAGATGGAGATCACAAGCACAAGATGAGGATGGCCATATCATATCACTTATATTGATTGCATATGATGTTTATCTTTTATGCATCTTATCTTGCTTTGATTGACGGTAGCATTATAAGATGATCTCTCACTAAATTTCAGGATAAAAGTGTTCTCCCTGAGTATGCACTGTTGCCAAAGTTCGTCGTGCCCAGACACCACGTGATGATTGGGTGTGATAAGCTCTACGTCCATCTACAACGGGTGCAAGCCAGTTTTGCACACGCAGAATACTCAGGTTAAACTTGACGAGCCTAGCATATGCAGATATGGCCTCGAAACACTGAGACCGAAAGGTCGAGCGTGAATCATTTAGTAGATATGATCAACATAGTGATGTTCACCATTGAAAACTACTCCATTTCACATGATGATCGGTTATGGTTTAGTTGATTTGGATCACGTGATCACTTAGATGATTAGAGGGATGTCTATCTAAGTGGGAGTTCTTAAGTAATATGATTAATTGAACTTTAATTTATCATGAACTTTGTCCTGGTAGTATTAGCATATCTATGTTGTAGATCAATTGCTCTCATTTAGCTCCCTGTTTTATTTTTGATATGTTCCTAGAGAAAACTAAGTTGAAAGATGTTAGTAGCAATGATACGGATTGGATCTGTGATCTAAGGATTATCCTCATTGTTGCACAGAAGAATTATGTCCTTGATGCACCGCTAGGTGACAGACCTATTGCAGGAGCAGATGCAGACGTTATGAACGTTTGGCTAGCTTAATATGATGACTACTTGATAGTTTAGTGCACCATGCTTAACAGCTTAGAATCGGGACTTCAAAGACGTTTTGAACGTCCTGGACCATATGAGATGTTTCAGGAGTTGAAGTTAATATTTCAAGCAAATACCCGAGTTGAGAGATATGAAGTCTCCAACAAGTTCTATAGCTAAAAGATGGAGGAGAATAGCTCAAGCAGTGAGCATGTGCTCAGATTGTCTGGGTACTACAATCGCTTGAATCAAGTGGGAGTTAATCTTCCAGATAAGATAGTGATTGACAGAATTCTCTAGTCACCATCACCAAGTTAGTAGAACTTCGTGATGAACTATAGTATGCAAGGGATGATGAAAATGATTCCTGAGCTTTTCATGATGATGAAATCGATGAAGGTAGAAATCAAGAAAGAGCATCAAATGTTGATGGTTGACAAGACCACTAGTTTCAAGGAAAAGGGCAAAGGGAAGAAGGGGAACTTCAAGAAGAACGGCAAGCAAGTTGCTGCTTGAGTGAAGAATCCCAAGTCTGGACCTAAGCCTGAGACTGAGTGCTTCTACTGCAAAAAGGACTGGTCACTGGAAGCGGAACTACCCCAAATAATTGGTGGATAAGAAGGATGGCAAAGTGAACAAAAGTATATTTGATATACACGTTATTGATGTGTACTTTACTAGTGTTTATAGCAACCCCTCGGTACTTAATACTGGTTTAGTTGCTAAAGAGTAGTAACTCAAAACGGGAGTTTCATAATGAACATAAACTAGTTAAGGATGAAGTGACGATGTGTATTGGAAGTGGTTCCAAGATTGATATGATCATCATCGCACAATCCCTATACTTTCGGGATTAGTGTTGAACCTAAATAAGTGTTATTTGGTGTTTGTGTTGAGCATGAATATGATTTGATCATGTTTATTGCAATACGGTTATTCATTTAAGTTAGAGAATAATTGTTGTTCTGTTTACATGAATAAAACCTTATATGGTTACACACCCAATGAAAATGGTTCGTTGGATCTCAATCGTAGTGATACACATATTCATAATGTTGAAGCCAAAAGATGCAGAGTTGATAATGATAGTGCAACTTATTTTTGGCACTGCCGTTTAGGTCATATCGGTGTAAAGCGCATGAAGAAACTCCATACTAATGGACATTTGGAACCACTTGATTATGAATCACTTGGTACTTGCGAACCTTCACTCATGGGCAAGATGACTAAAACGCCGTTCTCCGGAACTATGGAGCGAGCAATAGATTTGTTGGAAATCATACATACATATGTATGTGGTCCGATGAATGTTGAGGCTCGCGGCGGGTATCATTATTTTCTCACCTTCACAGATGATTTAAGCAGATATGGGTATATCTACTTAATGAAACATAAGTCTGAAACATTTGAAAAGTTCAAAGAATTTCAAAGTGAAGTTGAAAATCATCGTAACAAGCAAATAAAGTTTCTACGATTTGATCGTGGAGGAGATTTTTTGAGTTACGAGTTTGGTCTACATTTGAAACAATGCGGAATAGTTTCGCAACTTACGCCACCTGGAACACCATAGCGTAATGGTGTGTCCGAACGTCGTAATCGTACTTTACTAGATATGGTGCGATCTATGATGTCTCTTACTGATTTACCGCTATCGTTTTGGGGTTATGCTTTAGAGACGGCTGCATTCACGTTAAATAGGGCACCATCGAAATCCGTTGAGACGACGCCTTATGAAATGTGGTTTGGCAAGAAACCAAAGTGGTCATTTCTTAAGTTTGGGGCCGCGATGCTTATGTGAAAAAGCTTCAACCTGATAAGCTCGAACCCAAGTCGGAGAAATGTGTCTTCATAGGATACCCAAAGGAGACTATTGGGTACACCTTCTATCACAGATCTGAAGGCAAGACATTCGTTGCTTAGAATGGATCCTTTCTAGAGAAGGAGTTTCTCTCGAAAGAAGTGAGTGGGAGGAAAGTAGAACTTGATGAGGTAACTGTACCTGCTCCCTTATTGGAAAGTAGTTCATCATAGAAACTAGTTCCTGTGACGCCTACACCAATTAGTGAGGAAGTTAATGATGATGATCATGGAACTTCAGATCAAGTTGTTACTGAACCTCATAGGTCAACCGGAGTAAGATCCGCACCAGAGTGGTACGGTAATCCTGTTCTGGAGGTCATGTTACTTGACCATGACAAACCTACGAACTATGAGGAAGCGATGATGAGCCCAGATTCCGCAAAATGTCTTGAGGCCATGAAATCTGAGATAGGATCCATGTATGAGAATAAAGTATGGACTTTGATTGACTTGCCCAATGATCGGTGAGCCATTGAAATTAAATGGATCTTCACGAGGAAGACGGACGCTGATAGTAGTGTTACAATCTACAAAGCTAGATTTGTCGCAAAAGGTTATTGACAAGTTCAAGGTGTTGACTAAGATGAGAGTTTCTCACTCGTATCTATGCTGAAGTCTGTCCGAATCATGTTAGCAATTGCCGCATTTTAAGAAATCTGGCAAATGGATAACAAAACTGCAATCCTTAATGGATTTTTTAAAGAAGAGTTGTATATGATGCAACCAGAAGGTTTTGTCAATCCTAAAGGTCCTAACAAAATATGCAAGCTCCAGCGATCCATCTATGGACTGGTGCAAGCATCTCGGAGTTGGAATATACGCTTTGATAAGTTGATCAAAGCATATAGTTTTATACAGACTTACAGTGAAGCCTGTATTGTCAAGAAAGTGAGTGGGAGCACTACAACATTTCTGATAAGTATATGTGAATGACATATTGTTAATCGGAAATGATGTAGAATTATTCTACAAAGCATAAAGGAGTGTTTGAAAGGAGTTTTTCAAAGAAATACCTCGGTGAAGCTGCTTACATATTGAGCATCAAGATCTATAGAGATAGATCAAAACGCTTGATAAAGTTTTTTCAATGAGTACATACCTTGACATGATTTTGAAGTAGTTCAAAATGGAACAGTCAAAGAAAGAGTTCTTGCCTGTGTTACAAGGTGTGAAATTGAGTAAGACTCAAAGCCCGACCACGGCAGAAGATAGAAAGAGAATGAAAGTCATTCCCTATGCCTCAGCCATAGGTTCTGTAAAGTATGCCATGCTGTGTACCAGATCTAATGTATACCCTACACTGATTTTGGCAAGGGAGTACAATAGTGATCTAGGAGTAGATCACTGGACAGCGGTCAAAATTATTCTTAGTGGAATAACGATATGTTTCTCGATTATGGAGGTGACAAAAGGTTCGCCGTAAAGGGTTACGTCGATGCAAGTTTTTACACTAATCTAGATGACTCTATGTCTCAATCTGGATACATATTGAAAGTGGGAGCAATTAGCTAGAGTAGCTCCGTGCAGAGCATTGTTGACATAGAAATTTGCAAAATACATACGGATCTGAATGTGGCAGACCCGTTGACTAAACTTCGCTCACAAGCAAAACATGATCACACCTTAGTACTCTTTGGGTGTTAATCACATAGCGATGTGAACTAGATTATTGACTCTAGTAAACCCTTTGGGTATTGGTGACATGACGATGTGAACTATGGGTGTTAATCACATGGTGATGTGAACTATTGGTGTTAAATCACATGCTGATGCGATCTAGATTATTGACTCTAGTGCAAGTGGGAGACTGAAGGAAATATGCCCTAGAGGCAATAAAGTTATTATTTATTTCCTTATATCATGATAAATGTTTATTATTCATGCTAGAATTGTATTAACCGGAAACATGATACACGTGTGAATACATAGACAAACAGAGTGTCACTAGTATGCCTCTACTTGACTAGCTCATTGATCAAAGATGGTTATGTTTCCTAGCCATAGACATGAGTTGTTATTTGATTAACGGGTTCACATCATTAGGAGAATGATGTGATTGACATGACCCATTCCGTTAGCTTAGCACCCGATCGTTTAGTATGTTGATATTGCTTTCTTCATGACTTATACATGTTCCTATGACTATGAGATTATGCGACTCCCGTTTACCGGAGGAACACTTTGTGTGCTACCAAACATCACAACGTAACTGGGTGATTATAAAGGTGCTCTACATGTGTCTCCAAAGGTACTTGTTAGGTTGGCGTATTTCGAGATTAGGATTTGTCACTCCGATTGTCGGAGATGTATCTCTGGGCCCTCTTGGTAACGCACATCACTTAAGCCTTGCAAGCATTGCAACTAATGAGTTAGTTGCAGGATGATGTATTACGGAACGAGTAAAGAGACTTGCCGGTAACGAGATTGAACTAGGTATTGAGATACCGACGATCGAATCTCGGGCAAGTAACATACCGATGACAAAGGGAACAACGTATGTTGTTATGCGGTCTGACCGATAAAGATCTTCGTAGAATACGTGGGAGCCAATATGAGCATCCAGGTTCCGCCATTAGTTATTGACTGGAGACGTGTCTCGGTCATGTCTACATAGTTCTCGAACCCGTAGGGTCCGCACGCTTAACATTTCGATGACAATTTTATTATGAGTTTATATGTTTTGATGTACCGAAGGTTGTTCGGCGTCCCGGATGTGATCACGGACATGACGAGGAGTCTCGAAATGGTCGAGACATGAAGATTGATATATTGGAAGCCTATGTTTGGATATCGGAAGTGTTTCGGGAGAAATCGGGATTTTACCGGAGTACCGGGAGGTAAATTGGCCTTAGTGGGCCTTTACGGAGAAGAGAAGAGGCGGCCAGGGCTTTGTCGCACGCCCCTCCCCCCTAGTCTGAATAGGACAAGGAGAGGGGGGTGGCGCCCCCATTCCTTCTCTCTCTCCTCTTTCCCCCTCCCGAATCCTATTCCAACTAGGAAAAGGGGGGAGTCCTACTCCCGGTGGGAGTAGGACTCCTCCGGCACGCCTCTCCCCTTGGCCAGCCGCACCCCCCTTGCTCCTTTATATATGGGGGCAGGGGGCACCCCATAGACACAACAATTGATCTGTTTGATCTTTTAGCCTTGTGCGGTGCCCCCCTCCACCATAGTCCACCTCGATAATACTGTAGCGGTGCTTAGGCGAAGCCCTACGTCGGTAGAACATCAACATCGTCACCATGCCGTCGTGCTGATGAAACTCTCCCTCACCACTCGGCTGGATCCGAGTTCGAGGGACGTCATCGGGCTGAACGTGTGCTGAACTCGGAGGTGTCGTGCGTTCGGTACTTGATCGGTCGGATCGTGAAGACGTATGACTACATCAACCGCATTGTGCTAACATTTCCGCTTTCGGTCTACGAGGGTACGTTGACAACACTCTCCCCTCTCGTTTCTATGCATCACCATGATCTTGCGTGTGCGTAGGAAATTTTTTGAAATTACTATGTTCCCAACATTATGATGGAAGACAACGAAGAAGAAGAGGATGATGACAACTATGTGCCCCCTGAATATGGTGATGCTGCAACGGGGGAAGCTGGAGATCAAGAGGAACCAGACGATGTGCCCAATGATGATCTTCGTCGGGTCATTGTTGATGCAAAGAGACAATGCAAAACTGAAAGGGAGAAGTTGAAGTTCGATCGCAGATTAGAGGATCATAAGAAAGGGTTGTACCCAAATTGCGAAGATGGCAACACAAAGTTTGGTACCACACTAGAATTTCTGGAATGGAAGGCAGACAATGGTGTATCTGACAACGGATTTGAGAAGCTACTGAAAATATTGAAGAAGAAGCTTCCAAAGGATAACGAATTGCCCGACGGTACGTACAGAGCAAAGAAGGTTCTATGCCCTCTAGGATTGGAGGTGCAGAAGATACATGCATGCCCTAATGACTGCATCCTCTACCGCGGTGCATATGAGGATTTGAACGCATGCCCGATATGTGGTGCATTGCGGTATAAGATCAGACGAGATGACCCTGGTGCTGTTAACGGAGAGCGCCCCAGGAAGAGGGTGCCTGCCAAGGTGATGTGGTATGCTCCTATAATACCATGGTTGAAACGTCTGTTTAGAAACAAAGAGCATGCCAAGTTGATGCAATGGCACAAAGAGGACCATAAGAAAGACGGGAAGTTGAGAGCACCCGCTGACGGGTCGCAGTGGAGAAAAATCGAGAGAAAGTACTGGAAGGACTTTACAGGTAAAGCAAGGAACGTATGGTTCGGTTTAAGCGCGGATGGCATTAATCCTTTTGGGGAGCAGAGTAGCAATCATAGCACCTAGCCCGTGACTCTATGTATCTATAACCTTCCTCCTTGGTTGTGCATGAAGCGGAAGTTCATTATGATGCCAGTGCCCATCCAAGGCCCTAAGCAACTCGGAAACGACATTGATGTGTACCTAAGGCCATCAGTTGAAGAACTTTTACAGCTGTGGAATGGACAACGTGTACGTGTGTGGGATGAGCACGACTAGCAGGAATTTAACCTACATGCGTTGCTATTTGTAACCATCAATGATTGACCTGCTCTCAGTAACCTTTCAGGACAAACAAACAAGGGATACCACATATGCACGCACTGTTTAGATGACACCTAAAGTATATATTTGGACAAATGCAAAAAGAATGTGTACCTGGGGCATCGTCGATTTCTTCCGACCAACCATGAATGTCAAAAGAAAGGCAAGGCAGATCACCGGAAGAAGCCCGCCCTCCGTACTGGTCATCACATACTTGCTATGGTCAATGATTTACAAGTAATCTTTGGAAAGAGTCCCGGCGGACTATCTGTTCCGAATGACGCTAAGCGACGCGCACCCATGTGGAAGAAGAAATCTATATTGTGGGACCTACCCTACTGGAAAGGCCTAGAGGTCCGCTCTGCAATCGACGTGATGCATAGGACGAAGAATCTTTGCGTGAACCTGCTAGGCTTCTTGGGCGTGTATGGGAAGACAAAAGGTACACCAGAGGCACTGGAGGACCAGCAACGTGTGCACGAAAAAGACGCCATGCCTCCAAAGCAGTATGAAGGTCCTGCCAGCTATGCTCTTATAAAAGAAGATAAGGGAATCTTCTTTGAATGCCTGCTCAGTATGAAGGTCCCGTCTGGCTTCTCGTCGAATATAAAGGGAATAATAAATATGGCAAAGAAAAAGTTCTAGAACCTAAAGTCTCAAGACTGCCACATGATTATGACGCAACTACTTCCAGTTGTATTGAGGGGGCTTCTACCGGAAAGCATTCGATTAGCCATTGTGAAGCTATGTGCATTCCTCAATGCAATCTCTCAAAAGGTGATCGATCCAGAAAACGTACCAAGGTAAGGAGTGATCTAGCGCAATGTCTTGTCAATTTTGAGCTGGTGTTCCCACCATCCTTCTTCAATATCATGACGCACGTCCTAGTTCATCTAGTCGATGAGATTGCCATTCTAGGCCATGTATTTCTACACAATATGTTCCCCTTTGAGAGGTTCATGGGAGTCTTAAAGAAATATGTTCATAACCGTGCTAGGCTAGAAGGAAGCATCTCCACGGGCCATCAAACAGAGGAGGTCATTGGGTTTTGTGTTGACTTCATTCCTGACCATAAGAAGATTGGTCTCCCTAAATCGAGGTATGACGGGAGACTGACTGGAAAAGGCACGCTAGGAGCGGACTAAATAATATGTAGGGACGGGCATTCTTGGTGTCAAGCACACTACACCGTTCTACAGAATTCTACCTTGGTGACCCCGTATGTCATTGAACACAAAAATATTCTGCACTCCAAACACCTGGAGCAGTGTGATGACTGGATTACATGTGAACACATCAGGACTTTCGACAGTTGGTTGCAAACACGTCTCATGGGTGACAACACTGTTTCTGATGAGTTGTACTCGTTGGCCAGGGGACCATCTTCGACTGTATTGACTTATAAAGGGTCCGAGATAAATGGGAATACATTTTACATGATTGCCCAAGATCAAAAGAGCACCAACCAAAATAGTGGTGTCCGCTTTGATGCAGCAACCAAGAGGGGAAAGGACGCATATTATGGTTACATGGTGGACATATGGGAACTTGACTATGGACATGATTTTAAGGTCCCTTTGTTTTAGTGCAAATGGGTCAATCTGTCAGGAGACAGGGTACAAGTAGACCCACAGTACGGAATGAAAACAGTGGATCTGAACAATCTTGGGTACACAGACGAACCAGTCGTCCTAGCCAATGATGTGGCGCGGGTTTTCTATCTGAAGGACATGTCTACCAAACCGAGAAAAAGAAAAGATAAGGAAGCGAATACATCATATGATGAGACAAAGCACCACATAGCTCTTTCAGGGAAAAGAGACATCGTGGGAGTGGAGGGCAAGACAGACATGTCTGAAGATTATGAAAATTTTCATGAAATTCCTCCCTTCAAAGTCAAGGCTGACCCAAGCACCCTGTTAAACGATGAAGATTATTCATGGTTACGGCGCAATAAGCAAAGGACACAAGCGAGGAAAAGGTGAAGACTTTCTCTCCACAACTATTATGATGATGCCTTTGATCTAGAATATCACTCCAGTCACATGTGAAGAAATGAAATCCCTTTTGTAATAGATGAGTTTTCGTCCGAAACCCTGATATTATGAAAGAGATTGTCCATTTTGTACATGAAGTGCATCCAGTTTTTTCCGTAACCCTCTCAACTTTTTCACACATGCTAAGTGGGTGAAATGAGGATACCATGCCAACTTTCAACCTTTTCAGAGTTCATTTGTAGTGCTTTTCAATTTCATGGTCATTTAGCTAAACAAATCAGTAAATGCATGAAAAATACCAAATGAAGTCAGAAAGGGTTGAAAATTTATGATGTGGCTTTGAATGGTGCGTTTTGAACACAAAAAAAGTCTAGAGTTCAAATAAGTTCAAAAACTGAAATCCCTTTTGTAATAGATGAGTTTTAGTCCGAAACCCTGATATTTCAAAAGAGATTGTCCATTTTGTACATGAAGTGCATCCAGTTTTTGCCGTAACCCTCTTAACTTTTTAGCACATGCTGTGTGGGTGAAAAGATGATACCATGCCAACTTTCAACCTGTCTAGACTTCATTTGCAGTGCTTTTCAATTTCTGGGTCATTTAGCTCAAAAAATCAATAAATGCATGAAAAATACCCAATGAAGTGAGAAAGGATTGAAAATTTATGATGTGGCTTTGAATGGTGCATTCTTAATACACAAAAAGTCTGGAGTTCAAATGATTTCAAAAAAAATGAAATCCCTTTGTAATAGATGAGTTTTTGTCTGAAACCCTGATACTTCGAAAGAGATTGTCCATTTTGTACACGAAGTGCATCCAGTTTTTGCCGTAACCCTCTCAACTTTTTAGAACATGCTATGTGGGTGAAATGATGAAACCATGCCAACTTTCAACCTGTTTAGACTTCATTTGCAGTGCTTTTCAATTTCTGGGTCATTTAGCTCAAAAAATCAGTAAATGCATGAAAAATAGCAAATGAAGTCAGAAAAGGGTTGATAATTGATGATGTGCCTTTGAATGGTGCATATTGAATGCACAAATAGCTAGAGTTAGAATATGTTTAAAAAAATGAAATCCCTTTGTATAGATGAGTTTTCGTCCGAAACCCCCATACTTGGAAAGAGATTGTCCATTTTGTATACGAAGTGCATCCAGTTTTTGTCGTAACCCTCTCAACTTTTTAGAACATGCTATGTGGGTGAAACGATGATACCATGGCAACTTTTTCAACCTTTTCAGAGTTCTTTTGTAGTGCTTTTCAATTTCAGGGTCATTTAGCCCAAAAAAATCAGTAAATGCATGAAAAATACCAAATGAAGTCAGAAATGGTTGAAAATTGATGATGTGGCTTTGAATGGTGTATTTTGAACACACAAAAAGTATGGAGTTCAAATAAGTTCAAAAATGTAATCCCTTTGTAACAGATGTGTTTTCGTCCGAAACCCTAATACTTTGAAAGAGATTGTCCATTTTGTATACGAAGTGCATCCAGTTTTTGCCGTAACCCTCTCAACTTTTTAGCGCATGCTATGTGGGTGAAATGATGATACCATGCCAACTTTTAACCTTTTCAGACTTCATTTGCAGTGCTTTTCAATTTCTCGGTCATTTAGCTCAAAAAATCAGTAAATGCATGAAAAATACAAAATGAAGTCAGAAAGGGTTGAATTATTTTTGATGTGGCTTTGAATGGTGCATTTTGAACACACAAAAAGTCTGGAGTTCAAATAAGTTCAAAAAATGAAATCCCTTTGTAATAGATGAGTTTTCGTCCGAAACCCTAATACTTCAAAAAGATTGTCCATTTTTTACACGAAGTGCATCCAGTGGGGTGGTGCGGCTCCGGATGGACCTGGCCATGGCGCGGTGGCGCTGGTGTTGTGGTGGTGGTGGTGCGTGTTCGCTTTGCCGACGTTTGGTGGGCGGGCAGCGCAGGTTGGGGCATCGGCCCAGTGTGGTCGTTGCTCCGGCTGTGGGCGGTGGTGGCGGGGTGGCTCGGCTCTCTCGGTGTGGAGGCTTTCATTCGCCGTGCCGGCATCACAGCAGCTCGGCAGGCTGTCTGGGACAACGTCTGGCTTTCTGGCATCAGCTCGTCTATAGGCGGCCGGTTTCAACCTTTGGTCCTCTCCTGGTCGTCTGGTTGCAACCTTCGTCAAAGGTTCGGCCCTCCCCCTACAATGGTCCATCGCTCATCTGAAGGAAATATGCCCTAGAGGTGATAATAAAGTTATTATTTATTTCCTTATATCATGATACATGTTTATTATTCATGCTAGAATTGTATTAACAGGAAACATATTACTTGTGTGAATACATAGACAAACAGAGTGTCACTAGTATGCCTCTACTTGACTAGCTCGTTGATCAAAGATGGTTATGTTTCCTAGCCAATGACATGAGTTGTCATTTGATTAACGGAATCACATCATTAGGAGAATGATGTGATTGACTTGACCCATTCCGTTAGCTTAGCACACGATCGTTTAGTATTCTGCTATTGCTTTCTTCATGACTTATACATGTTCCTATGACTATGAGATTATGCAACTCCCGTTTACCGGAGGAACACTTTGTGTGCTACCAAACGTCACAACATAACTGGGTGATTATAAAGGTGCTCTATAGGTGTCTCCAAAGGTACTTGTTGGGTTGGCGTATTTCGAGATTAGGATTTGTCACTCCGATTGCCGGAGAGGTATCTCTGGGCCCACTCGGTAATGCACATCACTATAAGCCTTGCAAGCATTGCAACTAATGTGTTAGTTGCGGGATGATGTATTACAGAACGAGTAAAGAGACTTGCCGGTAATGAGATTGAACTAGGTATTGAGATACCGACGATCGAATCTCGGGCAAGTAACATACCGATGACAAAGGGAACAACGTATGTTGTTATATGGTTTAACCGATAAAGATCTTCGTAGAATATGTGGAACCCAATATGAGCATCCAGGTTCCGCTATTGGTTATTGACCGGAGATGTGTCTCGGTCATGTCTACATAGTTCTCCAACCCGTAGGTCCGCACGCTTAAAGTTCGATGAGAGTTATATTATGAGTTTATGAGTTTTGATGTACCGAAGTTTGTTCGGAGTCCCAGATGTGAACACGGACATGACGAGGAGTCTCAAAATGGTCGAGACATGAAGATTGATATATTGGACGACTATATTCGGACACTGGAATGGTTCCGGGGGTTATCGATATTTAACGGAGTACCGGGGGTTACCGGAACCCCCCGGGAAGCTATTGGGAATTATGGGCCTTAGTGGAAAGGAGAGAGGGAGGCCAAGATGTGGCGCGCGGACCCCTTGCCCCAATCCGAATTGGGAAAGGGAAGGGGGGGCGGCCCCCTTCTCCTTCCTTCTCTCCACCTCCTCCTTCCCCCTTCTCCTAGTTGGAATAGGAAAGGGGGGGGGAACCTACTTGGAGTAGGATTGCCCCTCCTTGGGCGCGCCTCTCCCCTTGGCCGGCCCTCTCCTCCTCCCCCTTTATATACGGAGGAGGGGGGCACCCCGGCCATAGACACAACAATTGATCTCTTGATCTCTTAGCTGTGTGCGGTGCCCCCCCCCCCCTCCACCATAATCCACCTCGATAATATCATAGCGGTGCTTAGGTGAAGCCCTGCGTCGGTAGAACATCATCATCGTCACCACGCCATCGTGCTGATGGAACTCTCCCTCAAAGCTCGGCTGGATTGGAGTTCGAGGGACGTCATCGACTTGAACGTGTGCTGAACTCGGAGGTGTCGTGCGTTAGGTACTTGATCGGTCGGATTGTGAAGACGTACGACTACATCAACCGCGTTGTGCTAACGCTTCCGCTTTCGGTCTACGAGGGTACGTGGACAGCACTCTCCCCTATCGTTGCTATGCATCACCATGATCTTGCGTGTTCGTAGGAAAATTTTGAAATTACTACGTTCCCCAACAGTGGCATCCGAGCCTGGTTTTATGCGTTTATGTTATATGCACGAGTAGAACACAAGTGAGTTGTGGGCAATGCAAGTCATACTGCTTACCAGCATGTCACACTTTGGTTCGGCGGTATTGTTGGATGAAGCGGCCCAGACCGACATTACGTGTACGCTCACGCGAGACTGGTTCTACCGACGTGCTTTGCACATAGGTGGCTGGCGGGTGTCAGTTTCTCCAACTTTAGTTGAACCGAGTGTGGCTACGCCCGGTCCTTGAGAAGGTTAAAACAACACTAACTTGACGAACTATCGTTGTGATTTTGATGCGTAGGTAAGAACGGTTCTTGCTCAGCCCATAGCAGCCATGTAAAACTTGCAACAACAAAGTAGAGGACGTCTAACTTGTTTTTGCAGGGCATGTTGTGATGTGATATGGTCAAGGCATGATGCTATATTTTATTGAATGAGATGATCATGTTTTGTAACCGAGTTATCGGCAACTGGCAGGAGCATTATGGTTGTCGCTTTATTGTATGCAATGCAATCGCCCTGTAATGCTTTACTTTATCACTAAGCGGTAGTGATAGTCGTAGAAGCATAAGTTGGCGAGACGACAATGATGCTACGATGGAGATCAAGGTGTCGCGCCGGTGACGATGGTGATCATGACGGTGCTTCGAAGATGGAGATCACAAGCACAAGATGATGATGGCCATATCATATCACTTATATTGATTGCATGTGATGTTTATCTTTTATGCATCTTATCTTGCTTTGATTGACGGTAGCATTATAAGATGATCTATCACTAAATTATCAAGGTATAAGTGTTCTCCCTGAGTATGCACCGTTGCGAAAGTTCTTCGTGCTGAGACACCACGTGATGATCGGGTGTGATAGGCTCTATGTTCAAATACAACGGGTGCAAAACAGTTGCACACGCGGAATACTCAGGTTAAACTTGACGAGCCTAGCATATGCAGATATGGCCTCGGAACACTAAGACTGAAAGGTCGAGCGTGAATCATATAGTTGATATGATCAACATAGTGATGTTCACCATTGAAACTACTCCATCTCACATGATGATCGGACATGGTTTAGTTGATTTGGATCACGTGATCACTTAGAGGATTAGAGGGATGTCTATCTAAGTGGGAGTTCTTAAGTAATATGATTAATTGAACTTAAATTTATCATGAACTTAGTACCTGATAGTATTTTGCTTGTCTATGTTGATTATAGATAGATGGCCCGTGTTGTTGTTCCGTTGAATTTTAATGCGTTCCTTGAGAAATCAAAGTTGAAAGATGATGGTAGCAATTACACGGACTGGGTTCGTAACTTGAGGATTATCCTCATTGCTGCACAGAAGAATTACGTCCTGGAAGCACCGCTAGGTGCCAGACCTGCTGCAGGAGCAACACCAGATGTTATGAACGTCTGGCTAAGCAAAGCTGATGACTACTCGATAGTTCAGTGTGCCATGCTTTATGGCTTAGAACTGGGACTTCAACGACGTTTTGAACGTCTGGAGCATATGAGATGTTCCAGGATTTGAAGTTAATATTTCAAGCAAATGCCCGAATTGAGAGATATGAAGTCTCCAATAAGTTCTACAGCTGTAAGATGGAGGAGAATAGTTCTGTCAATGAGCATATACTCAGAATGTCTGGGTATAACAATCACTTGATTCAACTGGGAGTTAATCTTCTAGATGATAGCGTCATTAACAGAATTCTTCAATCACTGCCACCAAGCTACAAGAGCTTCGTGATGAACTATAACATGCAAGGGATGGATAAGACAATTCCCGTGCTCTTCGCAATGCTAAAGGCTGCGGAGGTAGAAATCAAGAAGGAGTATCAAGTGTTGATGGTCAACAAGACCACCAGTTTCAAGCAAAAGGGCAAAGGGAAGAAGAAGGGGAACTTCAAGAAGAACAGCAAACAAGTTGCTACTGAGGAGAAGAAACCCAAGTATGGACCTAAGCCTGATACTGAGTGCTTCTACTGCAAACAGATTGGTCACTGGAAGCGGAACTGCCCCAAGTATTTGGCGGATAAGAAGGATGGCAAGGTGAACAAAGGTATATGTGATATACATGTTATTGATATGTACCTTACTAATGCTCGCAGTAGCACCTGGGTATTTGATACTGGTTCTGTTGCTAATATTGCAACTCGGAACAGGGACTATGGATTAAGCGAAGATTGGCTAAGGATGAGGTGACGATGCGTGTGGGAAATGGTTCCAAAGTCGATGTGATCGCGGTCAGCATGCTACCTCTACATCTACCTTCGGGATTAGTTTTAGACCTGAATAATTGTTATTTGGTGCCAGCGTTGAGCATGAACATTATATCTGGATCTTGTTTGATGTGAGACGGTTATTCATTTAAATCAGAGAATGATGGTTGTTCTATTTATATGAGTAATATATTTTATGGTCATGCACCCTTGAAGAGTGGTCTATTTTTGTTGAATCTCGATAGTAGTGATACACATATTCATAATATTGAAACCAAAAGATGCAGAGTTGATAATGATAGTGCAACTTATTTGTGGCACTGCCGTTTAGGTCATATTGGTGTAAAGCGCATGAAGAAACTCCATACTGATGGACTTTTGGAACCACTTGATTATGAATCACTTGGTACTTGCGAACCATGCCTCATGGGCAAGATGACTAAAACACCGTTCTCCAGAACTATGGAGCAAGCAACAGATTTGTTGGAAATCATACATACAGATGTATGTGGTCCGATGAACGTTGAGGCTCGCGGCGGGTATCGTTATTTTCTCACCTTCACAGATGATTTGAGCAGATATGAGTATATCTACTTAATGAAACATAAGTCTGAAACATTTGAAAAGTTCAAAGAATTTCAGAGTGAAGTTGAAAATCATCGTAACAAGAAAATAAAGTTTCTACGATCTGATCGTGGAGGATAATATTTGAGTTATGAGTTTGGTCTTCATTCGAAACAATGCGTAATAGTTTTGCAACTCACGCCACCCGGAACACCACAGCGTAATGGTGTGTCCGAATGTCGTAATCGTACTTTACTAGATATGGTGCGATCTATGATGTCTCTTACTGATTTACCGCTATCATTTTGGGGTTATGCTTTAGAGACGGCTGCATTGACGTTAAATAGGGCACCATCGAAATCCGTTGAGACGACGCCTTATGAAGTGTGGTTTGGCAAGAAACCAAAGTTGTCGTTTCTTAAAGTTTGGGGCTGCGATGCTTATGTGAAAAGCTTCAACCTGATAAGCTCGAACCCAAATCGGAGAAATGTGTCTTCATAGGATACCCAAAGGAAACTGTTGGGTACACGTTCTATCACAGATCTGAAGGCAAGACTTTTGTTGCTAAATTTGGACCCTTTCTAGAGAAGGAGTTTCTCTCGAAAGAAGTGAGTGGGAGGAAAGTAGAACTTGATGAGGTAACTGTACCTGCTCCCTTATTGGAAAGTAGGTCATCACAGAAACCAGTTCGTGTGACACCTACACCAATTAGTGAGGAAGTTAATGATGATGATCATGAAACTTCAGATCAAGTTGTTACTGAACATCGTAGGTCCACCAGAGTAAGATCCGCACCAGAGTGGTACGGTAATCCTGTTCTGGAGGTTATGTTACTAGATCATGACGAACCTACGAATTATGAAGAAGCGATGGTGAGCCCAGATTCCGCAAAATGGCTTGAGGCCATGAAATCTGAGATGGGATCCATGTATGAGAACAAAGTGTGGAATTTGGTTGACTTGCCCGATGATCGGAAAGCCATTGAGAATAAATGGATCTTCAAGAAGAAGACTGACGCTGACGGTAATGTTACTGTTTATAAAGCTCGACTTGTTGCAAAAGGTTTTCGACAAGTTCAAGGATTTGACTACGATGAGACTTTCTCACCCGTAGCGATGCTTAAGTCTGTCCGAATCATGTTAGCAATTGCCGCATTTTATGATTATGAAATTTGGAAAATGGATGTCAAAACTGCATTCCTGAATGGATTTTTGGAAGAAGAGTTGTATATGATGCAATGGGAAGGTTTTGTCGATCCAAAGGGAGCTAACAAAGTGTGCAAGCTCCAGCGATCCATTTATGGACTGGTGCAAGCCTCTCGGAGTTGGAATAAACGCTTTGATAGTGTGATCAAAGCATTTGGTTTTATACAGACTTTTGGAGAAGCCTGTATTTACAAGAAAGTGAGTGGGAGCTCTGTAGCATTTCTGATATTATATGTGGATGACATATTGCTGATTGGAAATGATATAGAATTTCTGGATAGCATAAAGGTATACTTGAATAAGAGTTCTTCAACGAAGGACCTCGGTGAAGCTGCTTATATATTGGCCATCAAGATCTATAGAGATAGATCAAGACGCTTAATTGGACTTTCACAAAGCACATACCTTGACAAAGTTTTGAAAAAGTTCAAAATGGATCAAGCAAAGAAAGGGTTCTTGCCTCTGTTGCAAGGTGTGAAGTTGAGTAAGACTCAATGCCCGACCACTTCAGAAGATAGAGAGAAGATGAAAGATGTTCCCTATGCTTCAGCCATAGGCTCTATCATGTATGCAATGCTGTGTACCAGACCTGATGTGTGCCTTGCTATAAGTTTAGCAGGGAGGTACCAAAGTAATCCAGGAGTGGATCACTGGACAGCGGTCAAGAACATCCTAAAATACCTAAAAAGGACTAAGGATATGTTTCTCGTTTATGGAGGTGACAAAGAGCTAGTCATAAATGGTTACGTCGATGCAAGCTTTGACACTGATCCGGGCGATTCTAAATCGCAAACCGGATACGTGTTTACATTGAACGGTGGAGCTGTCAGTTGGTGCAGTTCTAAACAAAGCGTTGTGGCGGGATCTACGTGTGAAGCGGAGTACATAGCTGCTTCGTAAGCAGCAAATGAAGGAGTTCATATCCGATCTAGGTGTCATACCTAGTGCATCGGGTCCAATGAAAATCTTTTGTGATAATACTGGTGCAATTGCATTGGCAAAGTAATCCAGATTTCACAAGAGAACCAAGCACATCAAGAGACGCTTCAACTCCATCCGGGATCTAGTCCGGGTGGGAGACATAGAGATTTGCAAGATACATACGGATCTGAATGTTACAGAACCGTTGACTAAGCCTATTCCACGAGCAAAACATGATCAGCACCAAGGCTCCATGGGTGTTAGAATCATTACTGTGTAATCTAGATTATTGACTCTAGTGCAAGTGGGAGAATGAAGGAAATATGCCCTAGAGGCAATAATAAAGTTATTATTTATTTCCTTATATCATGATAAATGTTTATTATTCATGCTAGAATTGTATTAACCAGAAACATAATACTTGTGTGAATACATAGACAAACAGAGAGTCACTAGTATGCATCTACTTGACTAGCTCGTTGATCAAAGATGGTTATGTTTCCTAGCCATTGACATGAGTTGTCGTTTGATTAACGGGATCACATCATTAGGAGAATGATGTGATTGACTTGACCTATTCCGTTAGCTTAGCATGCGATCGTTTGGTATTCTGCTATTGCTTTCTTCATGACTTATACATGTTCCTATGACTATGAGATTATGCAACTCCCGTTTACCGGAGGAACACTTTGTGTGCTACCAAATGTCACAACGTAACTGGGTGATTATAAAGGTGCTCTACAGGTGTCTCCAAAGGTACTTGTTGGGTTGGCGTATTTCGAGATTAGGATTTGTCACTGCGATTGTCGGAGAGGTATCTCTGGGCCCACTCGGTAATGCACATCACTATAAGCCTTGCAAGCATTGCAACTAATTAGTTAGTTGCAGGATGATGTATTACGGAACGAGTAAAGAGACTTGCCGGTAACAAGATTGAACTAGGTATTGAGATACCGACGATCGAATCTCGGGCAAGTAACATATTGATGACAAAGGGAACAACGTATGTTGTTATGCGGTTTGACCGATAAAGATCTTCATAGAATATGTGGGAGCCAATATGAGCATCCAGGTTCCGCTATTGGTTATTGACCGGAGATGTGTCTCGGTCATGTCTACATAGTTCTCGAACCCGTAGGGTCCGCACGCTTAAAGTTCGATGACGGTTATATTATGAGTTTATGAGTTTTGATGTACCGAAGGTTGTTCCGAGTCCCGGATGTGATCATAGACATGACTAGGAGTCTCGAAATGGTCGAGACATGAAGATTGATATATTGGACGACTATATTCGGACACTGGAATGGTTCCGGGGGTTATCGGATATTTATCGGAGTACCGGGGGTTACCGGAACCCCCGGGAAGCTATTGGGAATTATGGGCCTTAGTGGAAAGGAGAGAGGGAGGCCAAGAGGTGGCGTGCGGCCCCCTTGCCCCAATCCGAATTGGGAAAGGGAAGGGGGCGGCGGCCCCCCTTCTCCTTCCTTCTCTCCACCTCCTCCTTCCCCCTTCTCCAAGTTGGAATAGGAAAGGGGGGGCAAACCTACTTAGAGTAGGATTGCCCCCCCTTGGCCGGCCCTCTCCTCCTCCCCCTTTATATACGGAGGAGGGGGGCACCCCATAGACACAACAATTGATCTCTTGATCTCTTAGCCGTGTGCGGTGCCCCCCTCCACCATAATCCACCTCGATAATATCGTAGCGGTGCTTAGGCGAAGCCCTGCGTCGGTAGAACATCTCATCATCACCACGCTGTCGTGCTGATGTAACTCTCCCTCAAAGCTCGGCTGGATCGGAGTTTGAGGGACGTCATCGAGTTGAACGTGTGCAAAACTCGGAGGTGCCGTGCGTTCGGTACCTGATCGGTCGGATCGTGAAGACGTATGACTACATCAACCGCGTTGTGCTAACGCTTCCGCTTTCGGTCTACGAGGGTACGTGGACAACACTCTCCCCTCTCGTTGCTATGCATCACCATGATCTTGCGTGTGCGTAGGAAATTTTTTAAAATTACTATGTTCCCCAACATCATCTCGCACCCGGCAACATGACCGACCTCATCTCGCACACGGCAGCAAGACCGACCTCGTCTCGCGCCCGGTGCCTCGGATGGGTCGATGGAGGCCAGTTTTGGCCGACCTATTGGGTTTCGGCGTTGGGGGTTTTCCAGGGATGGGAAAGACGGGCCCTTTCCGCCCGTATCTATGGTTGGGGTTGCGGTGGGTTTCGAGCGAGGAGGTATCAAGGTCTGGGATGCCAGGGCGGCGGCCCTGGTGGTGGTTCCGCGGTGCTCATGGGTGGAGCCCGTGGTTAGGTGTTGCCCGATGGCCATGGTCGTGTGGACGGCATGGTCGCTGGGGTGTGGCGTCCTGTGGTGGTGAGTGTTGGCCGGTATGAAAACTGATCTATCTACAGACGGACTGGTGGTGGCGAAGCTCTTTTCCTTCTTGAAGGCGTTGTCGTGGCTCTCATTGCCCGTTGTGTTGCTCCAGGGGAAATTCTGATCCCCGGGTCGGGCAGTGGCGGCCCTCTAGTGTCGTAACCTTCCTGAAAGCGCCGCCTTGGAGCACATGGTTCGTCATATGCGGCTTCATCTCTTCGCGGTGGCATGCTCACGGTTGAGAACTCCGGTTGCTCTTATAGTACTAGGGTAGTGTTGCTGCGCTCAGTGCCTTTGTATCCTGCCTTGGGTGTGTGCGTGTGTTGTGGTGGAGTGCGTCTGCATCTGAGTTGTGATCGGTCGGTGTGCTTTATATATAAAGCGGGGCGAAAACCTTTTTGGTAAGTCTTGCAGGACGGGGATAAACCAATGCATATGGTTCTTAGGCACGTTGTATTTTTCCCTTCGCATCCATGTTTTTTCAGAGATATAAACTTTTAGTGCCCATTTCGATCTGATAGTGCAACACTTGTTTTTTTGTGTGAGCTATGGACCTTGCTGATTTGAGAAATGTTCAAGCAAGATTGGTGATCCTACGCACAAGTTCCATGCCTTCCTCTCTACTTGTTGGCGCTGATTAAGGACCTACAAGGTGCAGCTCAATAGTTGGTTGTAAAGGATCTCCTTCATGGGACTATGATGTATTCAATGGACGCGGCTATTCTGCACCGGTTTGAACATTAAAATCGTTTTAAATAGAAAAAAAATCAAAACAAAATTGTGATGGAAGATGCTAATGTGCATGATGCCTGTGCAAATTTTGGTGAATTTTTACTTTTTTTTGCCACGAGCTCCTCGAAAATCCAAACACCCCAAAATTTTGGACGAACCTCACACATTTGAGCATCTAACATCACAAAAAATGGATTTTTTTGAATTTTTCTGCTGTTTTATTTTGTTTTACTGTTCAATGGGTGTAGATGAGCCCGGCCACCGAATTGAATTATCCATATGTCATTTTTCTTCTTCACATAATTAGCGCACTATATCACCATTGATCTAGGCTTTGTTTCTAGTAGGAGAAAGAAGACTGGAAGTGGATGAAGGCCATGTTTGTTTCAGCTTCAGCAATTTCGGTTGGCTTCGAACCAGGATTCACTCCACCGGCAAAGCTGATTCAAGCTTTACTGCTCCTGGCAAAGCAAATTCCAAAAAGCTGTTGGTTTGCATCTAAAAAAAATAGCTGTTGGTTTCAACTTCTGATTTTGCCTACTAGAATATGCCGCCTAAAGCTGAAACAAACAGGGCCGAAGTCTCCACCGATCAGTATGAAGCCTATGTAATCGGAGATCCTGGAACTGACAAGCCAGTCAAGTATGTTGAGGGACCGACAGCCTACACCTCCAGAGTAAGCAAAATGCACAGGTATAAAAGACGGATGCATGGGAACAAACTATTTATTTTTCACAGGAATATATTGAAAAAAAGAACATTAGATGAATACTATGTTAAATATATTAACAAATTATGAAGCATAATAATGAAGTGTAAAGTAGATCCCTGTCAACATCTAGTGTTTTCAAGTGTAACAGACAATAGCATGTATTTTTCCATAAGATAATACAACAAAGCTACAGCTGAGGCGCACCAATTCTAACATAGCTGAAGCATTTCATGGCAATACCAATTGGGCTGTCTCTTTGCAACTGATCCGGTTAGAACTAAACATGTTCGTGCGAGTTCCACTGCTTAGGAATAGGTTTGATTGTCGTACTAGTCTGAAAATCTTCATTCCCTTAATAACAGACACAAAAACAGAAATGCTGTACGAAATAGAAATACATAGACAGATAAAAACTTTTAAGTAAAAAAAGGTCCATTTCTCAATAAATAGAATTATAAACATCAATCCCATTATTCTGAAACCTAATTTAAAGACAAATCCAAATATGAAGGAAGCAAAGAGTAATCCCACAAGTCAAAGTAGCACCAACAGAAACTGGAGTAGTTAGTCCTGAAGTGTAACAGTAATTTCTGAAGCGAATTGAGGCTGTCATAATATCTCAGAAACCTGCATTACAAATATTTTCAGTTTAGACGACAAGAGCTCACTGTATTACTAGCAAAACAGATTTTAAGTGTTAAGAAGAGTTTATTTACATGTATTGGCATCTCAGCAATGACGAATCCACTGGTTTCTTCCAGAGACCTTAGAAGAGCCACCTCACCACCAACCACCATATTAATCACGATTCCATCTGCACAATCATAGTACATCAACTAATCAGCATTCCAAAAGGCCGATCAATTGATATTTTCTAAAGTTACCTGTTGCCAAGCATGCTGATACACGTCTTAAGTAAGCCTCCTGAAAAATTTCAGATACAAACATCAGGTAAGCCAAAATGATCTACAAATTAGAACCAATGGTGCACAATGAAACATCCTGAATGCATGATAGCACTGAAAGGTAAAATTTACCATAAACAGCTACGTGTATGTTTGCCACAGAAGTCCTGAAGGTAAAATATCATGAAAAATTAAGCGTGCTCACCTTCTTTGTAGGCAATTCATAGTTTATCAGCACACGAGACATAAGGGGAGCCTCTCCCATCGCCGCCGAAGGCAAGCAAGCATCTGTTACAACTGTAATATTTAACTTCAAGACCACGCTTCCAGGCTTGGGACTTTCATCAATAGAAGTATCTTCAATCTGATTTCGCTGTATTGCTGCCCGACGGGATTTCTCAAGAACAGATGCACGCTCAGCTTCATCTTGATCGCTGTACTGTGTACACAAATCCACAGATTGATATTATTAACTAGCAAAAGTACTTCATAGAAAGGATCGTGAACAATCAAGAGAACCTGAAACGATGTTCATATTACTATAGCAGGGGTAACAGAAAAGCAAGGAAGCCTGGGACCATTGGATACAAAACAATATCTGCAGTCGCACACTCATAATTCCTAGATGAAGGTGTCAATATTATCAATGTTCTCTCTTGAAAAATTAAGCAATTAACAGTGCAAATTGTGTATATCATACAATTAGCTATCCCACAATTGTCAATGATGCAACCACAAAGCATATCACAGAACTGAGCATGGAAATTGGCACCCAACCAACTTGAGCATACCAGCGGTGATAAGGACACGAAGGGGAGGTTGGCAACAGCAACACAGACAGCATCTAGCTCATCCCGGGATGAAACACATATGGCAATGGGCACCGAGCCATGGCGATCAGAGACAACACCTAGGAGCTCCAGTAGTGTCCTCTGCACACCAAAAATAACCACAGGTTCACAAGAATAAAAATCTGGTTCAATGCGCACGATCTGTGGCCGCTTAACTGGACACAGTTATCAGCTGAGAGGAACCCAAAAATGCACGGTAGCAGGGATGTCGGACACGCACCATCTTGAACTGGAGGCAGTCAACGGCGAGGTAGAAATGGCGCCCGGAGCTGGGGATGTTAAAGAGGGTTCATAAGTAGGGTGGGATGCACATGTGGCAGAAAGATCAGGGCAGGGGATTATCACCTTGGGTGCGATAGGGTCATTGCCTGGGAGCTAGGAGACGTCATCACGGCCGGAGAGGAAATAGAAGCAGCGGTGGTGGAATATTCGTCAGCAAAGAACAGCAGCGCAACTGTCTAACAGAGAACAGAATCAAAAAGTAAGGGGCTGCAGCTCTACTTTTTCTTGCTAAGCTTACTCTCGCAATGATCTTCTGGAAATAACTTAATAGAGATGGATAGACGAATGATATGTATTAACCACATGGACATGGTACAGATAAGCTGAATGGAAGCGCATAGATTAGAATGATATATCGGAGAAATCGCACACAACAGAGAGAGCATATATAGCAGCAACGTGAGCACGCCCACGGTCACGATGCGTAATTAAGCCGAATGCCACTCTTATTTATGGGGTTCTCTTCAAAGCCTGTACATCATCTATCCAACCAGCTGATAAATACTTGCTTTGATGCATAATACGTGGTGACCGAACCAAAGCAAACCAAAGAGGCGCAGAGCCGCGCCATAGCAATGCAGATGCAGAGCGCACAAAAACTAATCAAGCAGCCATAGAAATGTAGCATCCAAAGCTTGAGGTGTTGAGCTAGTACAGATTGATGCAATGAGCTCCATCGTGCAACAGAGTGGTACATTTTCAGGTACAGGCATATCCTCTGATTTTTTTATCTTTATCTTCTGGAAGGGATGGATTGATTACCAGAGGATGACGAGGTCGAAGAGGGTGGCCTGTTGATGAGGTCCTCGGCGGAGCGCGCGGGCGTGGGCGGGGGCGGAGGAGGTCTTGGCGTCGGCGCCGGCGATGGTCACGGGTTGAGGCTGGAGCTTCAATCCGCCGTAGCTGTCGAACCCGCGGACGGCCAGATGCGTTCGGTGGTGGGGCGGTGAGGAAATCGCGCGGGGGCGGGGGCCGACGGCAGCGAGGGTGGGATTGGCGGCGGCGACGGACACTGGTGGGCGGCGGCGAGGGGACGGACTGACGGCGGCAGGCGAGAGGGTCACGGCCTGGTGGTAGGAGCCGGCTTCGTCGGTCCTGTTGGGCTTCCCTCAGGTTGCAGCCCAGGTAAGAAAGAAGTAGCAGGCCGAACCACAAAAAATATCTCTGCAAGAAAGACAATTTTTTTTTAACAAAACAAAACTTTTGTCATATTTTTTATATTGGTTAAGAAGGGGAAGGTTTTTCATTAACATGCGAAGTCTACTGTTAAAAGAACGGAAGTTATTTGGCTGACGTTCCGTGGGAGGACAACCCCAACGAACTCCCCATCGCTGTCGCACGGATCTCGACGCAGTGTGATGCCACATCGGATGGCTGCAGACATTCGCTGTCTGCCTACTCCCAGCGAACGCTCATTTCAATTTATTTTCCAAAAAATGCGTAATGCGCGGGGCGAGAGAGCTCTCGGGAGATCACGAAGGCTTTTTGCCATTGGGCCGGAGAGGTGGTTCGTGAATATTCGTGTTTAGGCTGACTTTTATATAGAACTTGGCATTTTTTTAAGCTTTTTGTTTCTTAAATCATCGAAAAATCTTGGTTTTTTTAGTTTCTTGAAGGGCATCTTTATTTGTAAGAGGATGACATTTCTTATTATAAGAGGGGTGACATTTTTATTAAAAGAAGGTGTAATATTTTATTATAAGAGGATTGCATTTTTATTATTAAATGATGGCAATTTTATTTTGTAAGAGCATACCATTTTTTTATAATATGATATCATTTTTATTGCTATGAGGATGCCTTTTTACTATTTAGGATGCTATTTTTATTGTAATAGGATGTCATTTTTATTTATAAGATAAGAGGATGACATTTTTATTTTGTAAGAGTGTGTCTTTTTTATAATAGGATGGATATTTTTTTAGGATGGCATTTTTATTATATAAGAGGGTGGCATTTTTTATAAGAGGATGGAATTTCTCCTTTAAAAGATAAGGATGTCATTTTTTAATAAGAGGGAGGCATTTTTATTATTAGAGAATGGCAATTTTATTTATAAGCGCATGGCATTTTTATTTTACAATATGAGGAGAATTTTCTATTATTGTGAGGATGTCATTTATTATTATTATTTTAAGAGGGATTACATTTTTAGTATTTTGTGGTGGCATGTTTTTACTGCCATTTTAATAGTGGCATGGTAGTTTTATAAAGTAGCATGGCATTTTTAGGTTTCATATCATGGCACACATAATTTCACATTTTTCTATGTTTAGTTAATAAGAAAATGTGTATTTTCATAACATTTTCAAAAAGCAGTAAGCTGGCCATGTGGCCCAACGGGGGTGCGCCCCGGGAAATTGGGCCAGATGGCAGTTTACTGCTCTTTTTAAGGGAGTGATGGCTAGTTATTGGTGTCCTAATAGAGATAATTACTTGCCTCTTGACGAAGAATTGAAAAATACCAAAGAACCCTGAAGCACACAAAGACCCCTCAAGAAAATAAAATTACAACTCAACCCAGAAACATTACAAGAGAGCCCCTCGAATGGAGAAGTAGAGTGCAATCGGATCCAAATCCATGGCAAAGCTCACCACCATTGGGTACGCAACCAGTTGGGGTTGTGACCTTGCTGCCAATGACGGCTAAGCGGAGAAGAAGCAACCGTCAGGCCATCACTAGTAATCTGCCCCCATACAACATCATTCCCTAGAGAACAGGCCGATGTCCTTCCTCTCTATGCATCCAAATACACAAGATAGATCTCCCTTACAACAAA
>NC_041392.1:8438950-8453588 GCF_002162155.2 Triticum dicoccoides
ATGAGAGATTTTTGGGGCAATGAGACTACCTGCCAATAGAGGGGTGTAACCCCTTGTCTCCGCAACTCTGTATAAAAAAGCAATGCATAGTGCTTGCATGACATTGTCTAGTTAAGAGATATTACTAAAATATAGGAGAAATAATATAGAGAGCTCGTATATAGACAATCAATGGGGAAAACTGAAAGATTTTGAGAGATAATCTTTGTAGATCATTGTCCATACGAAAATTTAGACCTATGGGCCATGCTAGCGGTGCTTGTAACTAGAAAAACATAATGTGCCCCTTCCTATGTGTAGATCTTATATAGAAAAACCCCATAGTGAGTCAGTAATTACTATTTCTTTTCGTGTGCATGTGTGCTTCCACATCATCCAAACTGTTGTAGCCATTGGATTAGCTAGCTTAGTCAAATAACATCCATCCGATCTGAAGATGAGTCTCTACCTTGCAACATGCACGGTAGATTTTAAATGCCAGCACAGTTAACTTATGACTTGCTCAACTTTTTATATTATTTTTTTGTGTTTGTTTCTACATAGCATAATTTAGATCTTACTGGTGAATTTATATTGTGTAGTACAATATTTAGACCTCAAATCTCTAATTACATTCCAGCGGGGTATATTGTAGTATGTAATCATGCTCTGCTCCTGAGTGTGGACATGCTGAACCCATGGGCATATGAGCCCACTTTTAAAAAAAAATGCATTTTAAACACATTTTAAAATGTAAAAAAAATCAAAAGAAAATTCCACGCATATATCTTCGCAACATGTGTGCGCGGCATAAAGTTTTATGAAAAAAAATGTCTTGGCTTTGCCCCCGCAAAAAAAAAATCAGTGCTTCTCAATAGCGTTCCACGACACATGGAATTTGAAGATGTATGCATGAGACTTTTTCAGATTTTTTTGACATTTAAAAATAAGTTTTCCAAAGTGGGTTCATATGCCCATGGGGTTCATCCATGCACTTCTCCTCTGCTCCTCTCTTTATTTAATGAAAAGCTGCACTGCGAACTAATTCGGCTCTAAGTAACTACTCACTGGCCTCGTACAACAGTCAGGTTACTAAATTTGTGTTACTCCTTTGAGTTTATTATCAAATGTACAACATTTTTGTTCTATTTTTCATTTTCACATCCAAGCTATTAATTGATATAATTACACTGGTCAGTATGGGTGATAAGTTTCCTATACAAAACAGTTTTGCGTCGTTTACTTTCTGTAATCAAGTCGCCCGAGCCACGAGTAAGATTACTTGTATCATCAACAGAACATGCATGTATACCCTAACAACACCGGGAAGGTAGCTTGATGTAACTGATATACCCACGGCATGCATGTTGAGAGATCTGGCAACCAACATAATAGTGAAGGCTTATCGGCTGTGGCTCTTCATGTATTTTTGTCTTGTGTTTGTTGAGAGTTGCTGAGATTGGTTGTAAGATTGAGCGATGAGCCCAGCTTTACAACATTGTGGACGCGCAAGAACTCACGGTATGTGAGGGAACGGTAGCGCATGGGGTTTCCTTCGCCAATGAACTCCTCTGAGGGCCCGATGAGGCAGTCCGCATCCGGCTCGATGAAAACCGCCACTGACATTCGTGGCATCACCGAATTAGTCATCACCCGGTGCTCTATGCTCTTCAGCACCCCGTTGGTTACGACCTGCAAGAAACAACCAACATATAATGATGACTGATCCCATAGACAGACTGGAATGAGCAACTTAAGCCAACCAGACTAATCATTGATGCATTAACTCAAGTTGGAAGCCGAAGTTGACGACAAAGGCATTTGGCATAGGCTCCACGTTAATCCAATCACCCTTGTAGGAGACTTGGAGACCGGGGACTACACCAGGTAGGAGTAGGGTGATGAGGTTCCGATCGCAGTGTGGCGGTAGCCCGAGCGCGAGGCTCGAGTCCGAGCACCTTGGGTAATGGTTGAGGGAGATGGTGGTATCACCGCAGTTGAGGGGCCCATCGAAGTAGTTAGGGTGGAGCCCCATTCCCTCGCTCAGAAGCCGCAGTAGCTCCATGCCCACACCTCTTGTCAGCAGGAAGAACGTCTCGACAACCTCTCTGTAGCCAAAGGCAAGCCAATTCACAAGGAAGAAACTCACTTCTCCACCATGCATGGATGCTCAATTGCTTGTGATCGATGGATATATAGGTAAAATTCTTGGGGGTTTTTGGCCCATGAACTAAGTAATTCCTAGATAAATCTCGAAGGCCTATGTGCGATTACATGACGGCGTGAAAATATATTACCGAAGGCTTTGGGGCTTATCGGGCCAGTGATTCTTGCTGTCTCCCACGGGGAAGGTGGAGGCAAGGCGGAGGCAGTCCAGCCAGTACTTGTCGCCGCCGGTGTTGAAGGTGGTGCCAGAGAAAAGCCGGTTGGGCTTGCGTCTGTCGTCCGAGTAGAAGGGTGCCACGTCCAGCACCGGGAGGCGGAAGAACTCCTCGCACACTGCCTCCATGTCCCGCATCGCATGCTCAGGAACGCCGTGGTTGACCACCTACATGCATGTACACGTATGTAATCAAAAAGAAGAATTGAGAAGAGGAGGAAGACCCTGGTCTCTGCATCATCATGATGCACACGTATGTAATCAAATGCCAGTAGCAAATTAGATGGTTGGACCGACCAGGAAGAAGCCCAGCTCCTTGCCGGCGTCGAGGATGGCGCGGCGGACCTCGTCATGACTGAGGGAGAGGTCGACAACGGGGAGGGAGACGGCCGGTGGCAGGGCGAGCAGCTCGTGAGACGAGGCGGAGGAGAGCAGTTTGGCCATGGGAATGGTAATGTGTGGAGTGGAACACGCACACGGCAAGAACTAACAGGAGTAGACTTGCTACCTGGCACGCTCTTTAATTTATAGGCGTGGAGTGTTAAATTGTGTGGGTCGGAGATCTCTATCAGCTAGCGATTGGCTCTTTAATTTATAGTTAGAACAACACAAATATCAATCATCCTGGGCTGTCCAACGTGGAGGTCTCTTGTACGCCCGAACTCCCATCTAGGGTTTCCTTGCTTCCCGTCGGCGGCGCCGGTCCGCCTTATCTTCTATGGTCCTCGGAACATGGAGGCACGGTGGATCCCGGCCCTTGCCGGCGGGAGGGCTCCGTTTTTAGATGCTTTTCTGAGTTTTGTTAGGGTTTGTGCCATGCTGAAGAAGATGAGGCGGCGGTGTCTTCTTGAAGATGGAATAAGGTCCTCCCCGCCTAGCCCCTGTCCCGGTGATGTTTCAAGCATCGTCGAAAGGCGTGTGGAGGTTTGTCTCCGGCGGATCTCGTGGGATCCAGTCAGTGTTTGTCTTCGGTGGATCCAACTGGATCCGGTCTTCGTTCGTCTATTTCTGAGTGTCTGCGGGTTGGATCCTTCCGGTCTATGCTTCTCTTCATCGGCGGCGGTTGCTGTTCTGGTGCGCTGGTCCTATGGGGCCTTAGCACGACGACTTCCCGACTGTCTACTACAACAATGTTTGCCCGACTCCGACGAGTGAGGGGCGATGACGGCGGCGCGCCTTCGGCTCGCTCCAGTGATTGTAGACGTCGCTAGGTGGTCTACGGACCTGGATGTAAATTTTACTTCTAGTGTTCTTTATACTACCTTGACAGTTGATGAATAGATTGTAAGTTTTCACGCAAAAAAAAAGCTCGGCTCTTTAATTTAGTGAAAGGTCGTTTGATCGGCTCATTTATTCATCCCAACAATCTTTGTTTTTAATTACCTTTTTTTTGCGAGGAAGTTTTTTTAAAAATGAGACAAACCCAAAAGCTAACCCCGTTTGGTATTTTTTTTATAAAAGAAACTCTACAAGCATTACACGTCAAAATCAGGGCTTGAACTTGGGTGGGCTGGCAGCTACCCCAGTTGCCCAGCCAACGGGTTTTAAATAAACTTGTTTAACCGTCGAGCGCAACAATACAAACAAACAAGTAGCTCTAACTAATCACAAGTGGCCAGCTCAACTACCTAGTCCGAAATGATTAGGCGAGTTGAAATTATTTCTCGTGTCCAAAACCGTATGGTGTTTGTTTTAGTTAAACGACGGTCCGGCCCTATTCTAAAGCACCACCTTGACATTTTGAAATTTTCAATGCGTGCAGCATGTAATGCTTAATTGGATGCACGCTGTATCTCGACGACCGACCATTGCAAAAGAACAAAGTGAAAGGACAATGATAGACACGGAGTGTATATTATTTGATCGATCGAGTCAGACAGAAGAACAACCGATTGATTGGATCAAGTCTTTAATAATGGACATCAATATTAAGGATCCCCAACGATTAGCTAATCGGCGAGTACTCTTTCAGGAGCCGCCATAAGGATCATTTTTGTGTCATTTGACGCGTTTTTCGCCGCCGCAACAACGGGATCGTAACAGTGTTTGAGGATAGAGTATTCAACTCAAATTTATAAATTTGACATAAAAAGAGCCAAAAAATATTTGTAAGTATTAGCAACTGAATTGTCAATTAGACCACACCTGAAGATTAATTATCTGCAGCAATATGATTAGTAGCACAGTAGTATGATAGTTTTGATGGTAACAGTAACGGTAACAGTGATATTTGCATGACATCTTTTGTCCTACCCTCCCGTGGCAGCGGGGTCCAAATGGAAACTAAGGGATATTAAGATCTCCTTTTAATAAAGAATCAGAACAAAGCATTAACACATGGTGAATACATGAACTCCTCATACTACGGTCATCACCAAAAAGTATCCCGACTTCTGTCACTACTACGGTCATCACCAAAAAGTATCCCGACTTCTGTCAATCCGGGGTTTGCAGATCATAACATTTAATAGGTGACTATAACTTGCAAGATCGGATCTAGAACATAGATATAATGGTGATAACATAAACGTTCAGATCTGAAATCATGGCACCCGGACACAATGTGACAAGCATTAAGCATGACAAAGTCATAGCAACATAAATCTCAGAACTCAATGAATTCTAGGGATCAAGCCCTAACAAAACTAACTCGATTATATGATGAATCTCATCTAACTCCCTCGCTGACCAGCGAGCCTATGAAGGAATTACTCACTCCCGATGGGGAGCATCATGGAATTGACGATGGAGAAGGGTTGGTGATGACGAAGATCGATGATTCCCTTCTCCGGAGCCCCAAACGGACTCCAGATCTGGCCTCCCGACGAAGAACAAGAGGTGGCAGCGGCTCCGTCTCGTGAAACACGATAATTCTTTTTCCCTAATTTTTCTCAAAAAATAGGATTTAATAGCGTCGGAAGTAGGGTCAGCGGGGCCATCAGGTGCGCACAACCCACCTGGGCACGCCAGGAGGGGGGGCGTGCCCTAGTGGGTTGTGCTCTCCCAGGGACCCCCCCCCCTCCGGTGGTTCTTGGCTCCAATATTTTTTTATTCCATAAAAAATCTCCAAAAAGTATAGTTCCATTCCAAAAACTTTTATTTCTACACAAAAAGCAACACCATGGTAGTTCTGCTGAAAACAGCGTCAGTCCGGAGTAGTTTCATTCAACTCATGCAAATTAGAGTCTAAAAAAGAGGGAAAACGTTAGGAAAAGTAGATACGGCGGAGAGGTATCATATGGCTATCACCTGGCGGAGTAGCAAGTTGCAAACAGGCAGGTTTAACCCATATATGGCATATAAAGTCGGTTAAGAGGGTATGAAAGCTAAACTCGGTGAGTTGGAAGACCCCAAGTGACCTTATAATCAATTAATAAATACTCATGCCTAGTAAATATGGGATGAAACAACAGAGGCCTCGAATTTCGGTGATGCCGGCTTTATTACGTTGATCATAATATGATAAGCTAATAAAGCAGGATACCCATGTTTGAACCGCGCATCCTGGCAGCAAGTTCTCTTTGGCAACCTTTAATTTTCTGAGAACTCGAACTTGCGAGAGATGGATTCCTCTTGAACCGGATGTTGAGCCGGATATTGAGATATCAAAACTTTGTGAGAGACAGATTTCCCTAGCGCCAGAATTTGAACCGGAATGTTTTCTGATAACCCGACATTTTTCTTTTGAGCCGGAACTTTTTGATTGCCCGGTACTTTTTAAGCCGGAAATTTTCTAACAGCCTTTAAATTTTCACCAATGTGGCAGTAACCCCTGAGACCGGGTTATTTTCCCTCCAGTGACTCGGGGTTCTTGAACTTGCTGAAACTGGCAAAATTTGTTGAGTCTTGTCCGTTTAGCCCCCGAGTCTTAAGAGGACTCGAGGATTTGGCTTGAGATTCTCCATACTTGACCGTGATATAAGCCGGCATATAGTTGAACAACAGAACATTAGAATATGTTGAAGCTGGAAGCAAAGTGGCGAGTTGATGATCTTCGCAACACTCATTGTATAAACTTAGCGTTGATAAAGCGATGTGAATCCACGGAAGGTTGAGGTTGACCGTGGCGGGTTATAAATGATCCCTTATGAGTTGTGTCAATATCCCGGCTGGTGGTTCGTCCGGCTGGTTGTTGAAGTATAACCATACCGTAGTAGCAGTGACTTATGCGCCTGTCCATTGAGCCATCGGGTGCAGGCGGAGGCTGATAACTTATTATGATTTTCTCTAGAGTTGTTGGAATAGACCGGGCCGTAAGAGCGGCGACTTGCGCGCGCTCACGAAACAGCTCGTGCAGATGGGTGTGGCTCCGGTGTGCTGATGTAGATCAGACCACGGGGTGGATGGTAAAGACGACCGCGGCATCAGAGACGACACGGACACGGGCGAGTCGGCTGCAGGCGTGGATAGATGAGTCAATCGCACGCGCGGTCCCGATGAGCCGATATAGACCAGACCGCAGGCGCGGCGGCTATGCACATCCGTTGAACAGCAAAACATGCGCTGTCCCGGTGAGCCGATGTAGAACGGACCACTGGATGATGAGCAGCGTGTTTGCCTACGATGTAGGTCAGTCTCCGGCAAGTTGATAGTTGGATGGCAATCTATTAAGAACCGCGGGGCGGACGTTTGCCAGTATGGCCTCTACTGGACCAATATGAGGCAAACGGATCTATGTACCCGTAGCTTAATGATCTCTTTTGTTCGGGAAGTGTTGCTGAAACGTGACCCCCACTGGGTAGCCCGGGTAATGCGATTAGTTACGAGTGGCCGGACGGCTATTAACATCAATGGGGAGGTTGGCCCCTACTTCATGACTGGCCAAGGGGTCCGGCAGGGAGACCCGATCTCCCCATTCTTATTCAACCTTGTGGTTGATGCGCTCGCCTCGATTCTGGACTTGGCCAAGCGTGCGGGTCACATTAGAGGGGTGTGTCCTCATTTGGTGACACCTGGGGGTTTAACCCATCTCCAATACGCGGACGACACCATTATGATGGTGGAGGGATCTGATGAGGATATTCAGAACCTCAAATTCCTCCTCCTCTGCTTCTAGGAAATGTCGGGCCTCAAAATAAACTTTGCCAAGAGCGAGGTAATGGTCATGGGATATCCCCAAAGGGAGGCCCAGCGGATTGCCAATCGTCTGAACTGCCGCTTGGGTTCCTTCCCGATGACCTATCTTAGCATGCCCCTTAGTGATGCACGAATCCTGGAAAAGGATTTCCATCCAATAGTCGCCAAGCTCCAACCTAGAATGGAGCCTTGGCAAGGGAGATGGCTTTCTAAAGCCGCTCGAGTGATTCTAATGAACTCCTCCCTTATTAGCCTACTAATGTATATAATGGGATTCTATAGCCTACATGAATCCCTTCATCAGGAAATTACCAAACTACTCTCCCGCTTCTTTTGGGCGGGAGAGAACAATAAGTAGAAGTACCATATGGTCAAATGGTCTGAGATCTGCAAACCTAAGGACCAGGGAGGCTTGGGGGTCATCTCCTCCAAGCGTATGAACATTGCCCTCCTGTCCAAATGGCTTTGGCGGATCCAGACTGAGGAGGGCGGCCTGTGGCTTCAGATTATTCGTAGGAAGTACCTTCGTGGGCAGCCATTAGCGTTTGCCTCTAGGTCTGGAGGCTCCCAATTCTGGCAATCAGTGATATCTTTGTTGCCGGTCCTGCGCATTGGGACCTCCATCCAGATAGGCTCTGGGTCTGCCACCTTTTTTGGCTGGATAGATGGGCGGGACCCCGCCCCTTCGTAGAGCGTTTTTACGCTCTATTCTCTATCTGTGTTCGCCCACAGATCTCTGTCGCCGCGGCACTAGAGAACCTAGGCGCGATTGCCTTTCGTCGCACCTTCGGGGCGATCGAACTTTCGCAATGGGATGAATTACTTGAATGCATTGCCCTTCATCCTCCTTCTCTAGAACCGGATTCGCTTTCCTGGCACCTCGAGCCAAGCGGTAGATTTTCGACTAGATCCCTGTACCAGGCGATTGTGCCTACTCCTGGCCCAGTGGAGCTCACGGTGCTCTGGGAGATCAAACTCCCCCTAAAGATCCATATATTTCTATGGCAATGGGTTAGAGGACGCCTCCCCTCGGGCTCTGAGGTCCGTAAGCGTAATGGACCTGGGGACGGTCTATGTCCCATTTGTCTGGTTCCGAAAGATTGCAACCACATCTTCTTCCGGTGTCCGGCGGCGCAGTTCTTACGGAACTGCTTCCGGGAGGTAGTTGGGGGCACATGGTGCCATGACAACCTCCCGGATTTGTTCGGGGAGGTCCTCCGGCTCCCCGGGGCTAGGCGCGCCCCTATTTGGGTCGCGCTAGGTACCCTTGCCCGGTCCCTTTGGTGTACCCGCAATAAATTAGTCGTCGAACGAGTGATTCCGTCCCGTGTGACTGATGTGATCTACAAAATGTGTGGCTTCTTGCATCTCTGGAGACCGCTTAGTAAGCGGAGTGATCGAGGCGTCATCGACAACATCATGGCGGGTCTTCGTGCCTCGGCTGCGTCTTTTGCTCCTCCCCGCCCCCTCCTGAGCCAGATTAGCGTCTCCTAGTAGTCTTATTTGGGCCTTGTCTTGCTGTGCCCCTAGCATGATTCTATGACTTACTGTACTTGTAACTTGATGTTGGATGCTTGGTGGTATGCTTTATAATATAAAGCGGGGGGAAACCCTTTTTCGTCTAATGATCTCTTTTGTATTGAAGAATTTTTCTGCATAAAAATATCGCAGTGTGAGAATAATTGTTCTCGAAAGAATAAAAAAATATATTAAAAAGTAAAATAAAGCGGATAACACATGATATTTCTATGGGATGTCGAGCCAGTCGTCATGACGAGGCGATTATGAAGATGAATCGGCAGGCATAATTAACCGGCAACAACGGTGGATCGGCTGCTGTTGTGAGCCGGCCGTGACAGCAAGGCAGCTGAACTTATAGCTTGAACCACCTCTGCTCATCTTAACAACTCCATGCCTCAACCACTGTTTTCCTCCCACTGAGTATATTTTAGCAGTCATCTGTGATAATTTTCAAGAACTTGACTATTGTAATGGACAAGAGGTCCTCTAGAGTCCAGAAGCAGCCATTGAAAAAATTGAAGTCTGAAATTTCTCTCTTATATTCCACCGGGCCAATTCCTCCCTCTTTACTCTACTTTTTCTCCAGCCCCGTTGGGAAGCCAACACACCAACGGGACTCATTTGCAGAGAGCCAGAAGTCAGGTGCAGTTGATGGATTCGGGGAGGAAGTGACCCGGAGCATAGCAGAGCTGCAGCCCCATGGCGGAAGCTTGGGCCGGCTTGACGCCGGGGTGACGGCTTGAAGGTCCAAGGCCGCACGGCAGTAGCGGTTGAGGCGAGGCGGGTCTGCGAAGGAATGGACCGACTCGGCGATGTCACAGGGGTGGAAGGAGGCAGAGGCAGGTTGCTGATACGTCTCCATCGTATCTACTTTTCCAAACTCTGTTGCCCTTGTTTTGAACTCTAATTTGCATGATTTGAATGGAACTAACCCGGACTGACGCTGTTTTCAGCAGAATTGCCATGGTGTTATTTTTGTGCAGAATAAAAAGTTCTCGGATTGACCTGAAACTTCACGGAGATCATTTTTTGGAATATATAAAAAATATTGGCGAAAGAATCAACCGAAGGGGCCCCACTTCCTGGCCACAAGGATGGAGGGCGCACCCACCCGTCCTTGTGGCCCCCTGGACCTGCACCGACCGCAACTTCAACTCCATATATTCACGTTCGGGGAGAAAAAAAATAGGAGAGAAGGATTCATCGCATTTTATGATATGGAGCCGCCGCCACCTCCTGCTCTTCCTCGGGAGCGCAGATCTGGAGTCCGTTTTCGGTTCCAGGGAGGGCAAATCATCGCCATCGCCATCATCAACCATCCTCCATCACCAATTTCATGACGCTCACCGCTGTGCATGAGTAATTCCATCGTAGGCTTGCTGGACGGTGATGGGTTGGATGAGATTTACCATGTAATCGAGTTAGTTTTGTTAGGGTTTGATTCCTAGTATTCACTATGTTCTATGATTGATGTTGCTATGACTTTGCTATGCTTAATGCTTGTCACTAGGGCCCGAATGCCATGATTTCAGATCTGAACCTATTATGTTTTCATGAATATATTTTTATTCTTGATCCTATCTTGCAAGTCAATAGTCACCTACTACGTGTTATGATCCAGCAACTCCAGAGTGACAATAGTCGGGACATTTCCCGGTGATGACCATAGTTCACTAGTAGAAAACGGGCCTTTTGTCCCGGTTCGTAAGGGCCTTTTGTCCCGGTTCTAGAACCGGGACTAAAGGGTCGTTACTAATGCCCTGACCCTTTAGTCACGGTTCTAACCAGAACCGGGACAGATGGGCCTCCACGTGGCCTGCGTGGTGAGCCCAGGCAGGAGGGCCTTTGGTCCCGGTTGGTGGCACCAACCGGGACCAATAGGCCTCCACGCGTCAGCATTTCTGTGGCTAGGGTTTTTGTTTTTTTTTGAAAGGGGCTTGTTTAGGGGTTTTGGGGTTAATTTAGTTTGTTATTAGCTAGCTAATAGAGAGAAGTGCCTCTCTTATATCTCTGTGCTTGGTTTATACCAACGCTATGCTATGCCTAAACATGGCTTAGATTGAAGTGAAGGCAACATATGTGGTGCATGTCGAAAGTAATACTAATTAATCCTAACTTGATCAAGTTTGGATTAGTACTACTTTCGACATGCACCACATGCATGTTGCCTTCACTTCAATCCAATCCATGTTCATTTCACCCACTGATATATATATATATATATATATATAATAACTCTTCATGCTCACATCATGCATCATCATAATAATAAGTCCTACTAATCATCATGATAGAACTTCTACTCGTTATTATAATAACAAGTCATACGATCATCATCCTCATAGTCATCGAACCCAACCCTACTTAATTGTTCTTAGCACATGATCATCAGTATTAGGTACGACCTAAATACCCTCTTTAAGGTAAAATAGCATAAAACAGTATAGACCCTGACTGTCCATTATGGAGAATGGAGATCATCCTGTCTCCAATTCTTGCGCCCCGCTTCCTTTTGCGTCCAAGAACCTCTTTATGAGTGTCCATACATTTTTTCCATTCTCTGATTTGCATGTCTCCACTTCTTTTAGAAATCCGGTATGGACAGTTGAGATTCGTAGGATGACCTGGATATATGTTCAAAACATCAAGGCGACCATGCTCATACATCAGATGAGGCACACAATCCTCTGGGATTATCTGTTGAAAAACATAGTATAATAACTTCATAGTTAGCAATGAAGTACTAGTTTTATATAAAAGTATGCAAAAGATGCACGTATGTCGTAATAGTAAAAAATCTTACCAGGGTATCTCCATAGTAGTTACCGTAGTTCAACACGTGCACTAGTGGCATGTATTGAACATAATGTTGAGGCGTTCGATTGTAGATATTGTAATTCTCAAGATCATTACAAAATCCAACCAGATGAGTTTTCTCCTTGTAAGTTAACTCAGAGCCATCGGTGTAGTAAGTTCTATCTACCATCTTCTGCACATTCTTTGATACTTCAAAATAAGCTGTCAATGAAAATAAGCTGTCAACTATTTTGAAATGAACAATATAAATTAGTTAATAATTAACTATGTTTGAGAAACTCACATAGCGGTAGAACTAGAGGCGTATCAACAAGGACCCAAATGTCCATATTGTCTTGCTCGATTTCAGGACCACCAAGATCCATGGTGAAAGCATACCCTCATCAAAACCATACAATTTGCAAAATGCTTCCCAATTTTTGCAACCAAAATGGGTTACGCTCTCAGCATTATACAACCTTACTTCAAAATCCACATCATGATGGGTCCTTAGGTGAATTTTCTTCGTTTCAAAATTTTCATGGTCTTCAAAATCCATGCTCTCCAAGACATAGCGTCTTGCATGGCATGGGATAAACTATACTCGAATTGTAAAAGATGAAAATTACACGTTGAAATAGTTGAAGTCATGCTTAATTATGAAAAAAAACACTTGTCGTCGTTGCGTACCGTTTCAACTTCGAAGGTCTCCTCGAGCTTAATGCTGAAGCGCCGACCATCGTCCAGGTGAGGCCTGTCGCACTGACCTCGATCGTCGTGGCACCAGTCACACTCCCCCGGGAGACTTCCGTCGTCCGATGATGAAATTTCCTATACGTTCATAATTCAAAGACTAAATTAGATCATTATTATTCAACTAATCATATGCATATGCCTTGCATAGTGCTCTCCAATTTGAGCATTCAATAAGAAAAATCAAATCGCAAAATAAAGTAGTATTCAAATTAGGATGCATTCAATTATAAGAAAAACTACATCATCTCCATGTGTCCGTACATCGAATATTATCACTAATACACGTCGAATACTATCATACATATCTCCAGTATAGCTAGAACCGTAGCGCCCGACGGGTATCGGCGCGGGCGGTGGACACCCAAAGGGAAGGAACCATCACAGGATCATAGCTCCAGTGAGATCCCTGAAGAACCTGCCAGGTATTCTCGAACCTGCCCTCCAACGCAACCATGTAGCGACGGACATGCTGGTCCTCCTCGCTGACACGGTGACGTACCACCTCCGCGGTGTCCGGAAGCCTCAGCACCGTCACTGGCCCACGCGACCGCCACCAAACAAGGATCGGGTCAATGACGGGCTGGCTCCTCACCAAGCTACGCCCCCCGGAAGGTAGCGCCTCCCAGTACCACCTCGGCGGAGCCTAGTCCCGGACATGGCCCATCTGGTCAAGCAGGTGTCGTCCTCCGCCGACTCGACGACGAGGATGCGGGATAGGCATCGTCCACGTCGATGCGGGAATAATTGCTTTAACTAAAAAATAAACTAGTTCTATTAATTTTCTTGCTAAAAATAAACTATTTCTATAGTAAAATAAACCAGTTTTATTAAATCAACTAGTTCAACTACTAAGCACTTACTATAAATAGAATAATGTAGTACTTACTAAAAATAAACAAGTTTACCTAGTTCTAACTAATTCCATTAAACACTTTCTAAGTAGTACTAATTACTAAAAGTTATTGGGGAGGGGGGTATATCGACAACGACATACCCGATAACAAAAATAAGAAGAGGAAGAAGAAGAAAAAAAGAGGAGAAGAAGAAAGGAATAGAAGAGGAAGAAGAAGAAAAAAAGAGGAGAAGAAGAAGGAATAATAGAGGAGAAGAAGAAATTCTTCTTCTCCTCTATTATTCCTTCTTCTTCTCCTCTTTTTTTCTTCTTTTTCATCTTCTTATTTATTTCTCCTGTTATTCCTCTCCTCTTCTTCTTCTTATTCTTCTTCTTCTTCTCCTTCTTCCTATTCTTATTTTCCTTTTTTCTCTCCTTCTTTTTCTTCTAAATATGAACATATACGTAAATTGACAAAGATAATTCTATGAACAAAAAAATCATAAAAATTCTATGAACAAAATTACAACAGAAAAAAAATCATAAAAAAATCTATGAACAAAATTACAACAGAAAAAAATCATAAAAAATCTATGAACAAAATTACAACAAAAAAATTCATAAAAATTCTATGAAAAAATTGACATATTCTTTGCATATATATGAACACACAAACTTTTGCATATGCAACAATAATATCCCCAAAAAAATGTATGAACAGTAAAAAATTCTAACTTTTGCATCTAAACTATACATCTAAATTAACTAAAACAATTCATTAACTATACATCTAAACTACGCATCTAAATTAACTACAACAACTCAATTAACTCTACATCCTAAATTACGCATCTAAATTAACTACACATCTAAATTAGGAAATTACGCAACGGGCCGGGGCGGCGATCGACGAGGAGGCCGGCAGGACACGGGGGCGACGGTGAGGGGCGCGGCGACGGCGACAGTGAGAGGCGCGGAGACGGCGATGGTGAGGGGGCGCGGCGCGACGGGCGATGAGGAGGCAGGGGGCGGCGACAGCGACGGTGAGGGGCACGGCATCGGCGGTGAGGAGGCAGGGGGGCACGGGGCGGCGACGACGTCTGCGGCCGCGCGGGACGGCGTCGGAGGCAGGGGCGACGACGAGGCGCAGCCTGGCAGCGTCGTCAGGCGGGGAAGAACGAACTGAATGAAAAATTTCACAAGTGCTACTTATATAGATGAAGCATTGGTCCCGGTTCGTGGCACCAACCGGTACCAATGCACCCTTTAGTCCCGGTTGGTGCCACCAACCGGGACCA
>NC_041392.1:8454056-8529215 GCF_002162155.2 Triticum dicoccoides
ACCGGGACCAAAGGCCACTTTTCGGCAGCCCAAAGGGCGGGAAGCGGCGGCCTTTGGTCCCGGTTGGTGGCACCAACCGGGACTAAAGGGGGCATTGGTACCGGTTGGTGCCAAGAACCGGGACCAATTCCCCCCTTTGGTCCTGGTTGGTGCCACCAACCGGGACCAATGGTCTTGCGCTGGCGCGGTGGTGGGAGTTTAGTCCCACCTCGCTAGTTGAGAGTCGCCGGCACCTGTTTATAAGCTCCGCTGCCTCTTCCCTCTCGAACTCCTCTGAAATGCAAGCTTATGGGCCTAATTGGACACTGCAATGCCTGTGGGCCTACTGGGCCTGCTGCGGGCCTGAATCCTGGCCCATGGTTGGGTTTCTAGTCGTATTCAGGCCGTGCTGGCCCAGTAGGTGGCATTTTTTTCTTTTTTTCTATTTATTTTTTCGTTTCTACTTAGAAATAAATACTTATAGTTTTTTAGTGATTTCATTTTTCTTTTAGGTCACAAAAATTATAAACTTTCTGTTAGTGCCATTAGCTTTAAAATTTGAATAGTTTAAATTTGAATTTTTTAAAATTTGTGTGAATCTCAAGTTTATGAATCACTAGTTTACTAAATTTGTGTGAAAACACTTTGTGTATTATATTTACTATGTACAATCTTTCTGCACAGAGATACCAAAAATTATAAACTTTCTGTTAGTGCCATTAGTTTTCAAATTAGAATAGTTAAAATTTGAATTCTTTGAAATTTGTGTGAATCTCAAGTTTGTGATTAACTTTACTAGTGCCATTAGTTTTCAAATTAGAATAGTTAAAATTTGAATTCTTTGAAATTTGTGTGAATCTCAAGTTTGTGATTAACTTTACTAGTGCCATTAGTTTTCAAATCAGAATAGTTAAAATTTGAATTCTTTGAAATTTGTGTGAATCACTAGTTTACGATTAACTTTACTAGTGCCATTAGTTTTCAAATTAGAATAGTTAAAATTTGAATTATTTGAAATTTGTGTGAATCTCAAGTTTGTGATTAACTTTACTAGTGCCATTAGTTTTCAAATTAGAATAGTTAAAATTTGAATTCTTTGAAATTTGTGTGAATCACTATTTTATGATTAACTTTACTAGTGCCATTAGTTTTCATATTAGAATAGTTAAAATTTGAATTATTTGAAATTTGTGTGAATCTCAAGTTTGTGATTAACTTTACTAGTGCCATTAGTTTTCAAATTAGAATAGTTAAAATTTGAATTCTTTGAAATTTGTGTGAATCTCAAGTTTGTGATTAAAATTTACTAGTGCCATTAGTTTTCAAATTAGAATAGTTAAAATTTGAATTCTTTGAAATTTGTGTGAATCTCAAGTTTGTGATTAACTTTACTAGTGCCATTAGTTTTCAAATTAGAATAGTTAAAATTTGAATTCTTTGAAATTTGTGTGAATCTCAAGTTTGTGATTAACTTTACTAGTGCCATTAGTTTTCAAATTAGAATAGTTAAAATTTAAATTCTTTGAAACTTGTGTGAATCTCAAGTTTGTGATTAAAATTACTAAAAAATGAACATAGATGCGCCTATAGAGAAAATTCAACCTAAATTCATAATCAATTTCTATGAATTTCAGAGAAATTCATTATGAATTTAGGTCAAATTTCCTATATAGGGGCATCTATTTTCATTTTGAAAGGAGCTCAACAATGCAGAGAGGGACGGGCTTATAAACCAGTGTGGGCGCCCTTTGGTTGGCGAGGTGGGACTAAACTGTGAAGCGCAACGAGGACCGACCATTTAATCTCGGTTCGTGGCATGAACCGGGACTAAAGGGGGGCCTTTGGTCCCGGTTCAGGCCACCAACCGGGGCCAATGGTGGTGGGCCAGGAGCCAGGCCCATTGGTCCCGGTTCGTCCTGCCAACCGGGACCAAAAGGTCCAGACGAACCGGGACCAATGGCCCACGTGGCCCGGCCGGCCCCCTGGGCTCACGAACCGGGTCCAATGCCCCCATTGGTCCCGGTTCTGGGCTGAACCGGGACTAATGGGCTGACCCGGCCTGGACCATTGCCCCCTTTTCTACTAGTGGTTTGAGGAGTTCATGTATTCACTAAGTGCTAATGCTTTGGTCCGGTACCCTATTAAAAGGAGGTCTTAATATCCCTTAGTTTCCAATAGGACCCCGCTGCCACGGGAGGGTAGGACAAAAGATGTCACACAGAGAGCATAGCAGCAACATGAGCGTGCCACGACTCATGCTGCATAAGCTTAATGCTACTGTATACACAACATATTTTTCTGTATACACAAGGAACATTTTTTTAACACACACTGAACATTTTTAAAATACAAGATGAATATTTTTTTTCAAACACAGGCCCGAGCATTTTTAGAATACATGGTAAAGATTTTGCAAATTCCTACTGTTCATGTTTCTAAATGGTATGAAACTTTTAAAAAACAATTATGCGAACATTTTATTTACATTGCATAAAAAAATTCTAGAAAGTGTCGTGTGTTTTTTAAATGCGTGAAGTTTCTTTTAAAAATTGTCACAAACATTCTTTGAATGTTAAGATTCTTTTCCATTGTATATAATATTTCTTTAGACATCACAGAACATTCTTTTCAAATGCACGAACATTTTTTAAATGTCAACATTTTTTAACAGCGCAAACAATTTTTTATTGAAAGTTTATTATCAAAATAAAGATAGAATAAGCTTATTCTTGTTTTTTTAAAAATGTTGGAATCTTCAAAAGTGTCCACACTCTTAAAACTGTCCGGGGATTTTCAAAAATTAAATTCCAAATTTGTTTGAGAAGAAATTGTTCGGAATACCAGATTTTGTTCTTACTTTTCAAAAATAAAATCAGAATTATAAAGTTTATTCAAATTTGTAAAATACTTTCCAAAATTTAAATTTGTTTGTGTTTGATAAAAATATTCTACATTTAGAAAAATCACAATCTGTAAAAAAGGTTTCAAAAAATTTCAAACATCCTCTAATCTGGACGCTGTGCTATGTTCTTTTATAGACTTTCCCGTTTACTTTATGTTACTATCATGCATTGGTTGTAGTGGTACGAACTCGAGTTCAATTCCTAATTAGCACATTGTTGCTTTATTTTTGTAGTCCAGTAAAAAAACAAATAAACATGTCACAACTTATAATATCTCACATCTAACTGTTATATGGACAAACCCAAAAAAAAGATCACACATCTCAATTCCTATGAAAATAAAAACGGGTTTGCTATTTCACATCTAGAGTGAAGGGAAGTGAGCACGTCTATGAAAAAAAGGATCGGGCATGGATACGCGACATCCATGGTCATCTGGGTCCGGCGGCAGTGCTCGAGTACTTTGACCTCTGGTGTCGGCTACAGACCGTCACTCTATCCCAGGAGCCCGACACCATTCTCTGGAAGTGGATGGAGAACGGGGCTAACTCTGCGTCTTCATGCTACAACACCTTATTCACCGGTTCTACACTATCTGAGCACTAGCGCCTTGTGTGGAAATCGGGTGCCCCTCTCTAAGTCAAATTCTTCCTCTACCTCGCCTCCGTCAACCGCTGTTGGACGGCTGACCGGTTGGAACGGCGTGGCCTACCGCATGAGCCAGAATGTGTGATGTTCTCCCAACAAGCTGAGACCATACACCACCTTCTGGTGGAGTGCATTTTCTCTCGCACTATCTGGCATGGCATCTTCTCCTGGTGTTGCCCCGAGATCACCGCACCAGATGGCTCTCTTGCCTTCCTCGACTGGCTCAGCTCGATTCTTCCTACGACGACCCTGGACAAGTGACGTGGGCTCTCCACCATCGCCGCGCTGACGGCCTGGTCCCTCTGGCGTCATCACAATGCTATCATCTTCGACAAGATCACACCCTCCTCCGCCTCTCTTCTGGTCGCAATACAGGACGACGCCCGCTCCTGGGCCCGCACAGGAGCCAAAGGACATAACAACATCATCCCTGTAACGTAGCTTAGTCTCTTTGGGCTAAGAAACCCATTCTATGCTCACTGTGTATCACGGGCACGCCCTGTAGTGTACGTGTCCCTGATGCCAACCTGTACGTTTTTCTCCTCTATCAATGCGATGATACGCTGACCATAGCGTATTCGAGAAGAAAAAAAGCACGTCTTCGACCCATTAGTTCTTGTCCACTCGTCCTTTTTTTTCCAACTCAACTCTTTTGCGTATATAGTTGTGTTGGGAACGAACGCTACATGTTCACCTTTTGAATGGATGAATGGTTTTTTTTATGAATTCATGAACGGAAGCTACATGTTCACTCTACTTTTTTGTGTGTTTTTTAAATCTTTTTACGTTTAAATTCATAATTCTTTTAAAGAAAATTTGATATTTTTTTTCTAATTTTCTGTGTGTCAATTTCCTTTTCTTTTTTATTTTCCTTTTTCCTTCTTTATTTATTTTTTGTTTAAATTCATGAGTTTCTTTAAATAAATTTACCTGTGTGTCGTCTAAGTTCTTGATCGTTCGACATGTTCTCTTTGAATGTCGTGCTAGTTGCAAGTACACCCTCAACATGCAACCGGTCCGCTTTTTTTAGTTACAAGTCCAGCCTCAATATGCAACTGTGGCCTGACCCAATTTTATTCCAGTTGCAAGTCCATCCGTGACACACAACTTGGGGTCGAACCCTTTTTGCCTCAGTTGAAAACCACCTTCGACATGCAATTAGAGCACCTTGCCATTTTCCTCGTCCCGGTTGCAAATCCACCCTCCACACGCAGCCGGGGCCTGTCCTACTTTTCTCTCAGTTGCATGCCCAACTACACACTTGACACGCAATGGGGGCAATTAGGAGTCCTACCAATTTTTATTCCAGTTGCAACTCTACACTCAATACGTAACTGGGCCCGACCCATTTTTGTCCAGTTGCAAGTCCACCCTTGACATGCAACTGGGGCCTCGACCCTTTTTGTCACAGGTGCAACTCCGCCTCCGACATGCTATTTGTGGCGGCCTGCCATTTTTCTTTGTCTTAGTTGCAAGTCCATTCTCGACACGCAACTAGAGGCCTACCCATTTTTGTCCTATTTGCAAGTCCACCCTTAGTACGCAACTAGGAGCCTGGCCAAATTTTGTCTTAGTTGCAACTCAATCCTCGATACACAAGTGGCGCCCAACCCATTTTCATCCTAGTTGCAAGTGCGCCCTTGACACACAATTGGGGTCAGATTATTTTTTGTCTAAGTTGCAAGCCCACCCTCGACTCGCAACTCGGGCCCAAACTTTTTTGTTCGAGTTGCAAGTCCACCGTCGACACGCAACTGGGGCCCGACCTTTTTTGTCCGAGTTGCAAGTCCATCCTCGACTCACAACTATGGCCCCATCTTTTTTGTCCGAGTTGCAAGTCCACCCTCGACTCGGAACTGATCCCGAGTTTTTAATTCCCAATTGCAAGTCCAACCTCGATTTGGCAATTGGGGCCTGCCCTTTTTTGTCCCAGTTGCAAGTCCACCATCTACTCGCAATTGGGGCTCGACCTTTTCTCGTCCCGGTTGCAAGTCCACCCTCGACTCGCAACTATGGCCCAACCTTTTTTTGTCCCAGTTGCAATTACAATCTCGACTTGCATCTGGGACCGACCTCTTTTAGTCCCAATTGCGGGCCACCCTTGACTCAGCACTGGCGGTCCAACCTTTTTTTATCCCAATTGTAAGTCCACACTCGACAGCGAACAAACCACAGATGAGCCGGCCCAAGTAGCTAGGATATGTTTCTTGTTTTGTTCATGTTTTTCTTTGTATTGTATCATTTTTTCTTAATTGGTTTTCTTCTCCTTTTAATTTTTTCTATTTTCCAAAACTTGATCTCATTTTCTTTATTATTTTATTATTTTTTCATAAATTCACAATTTTCAATAAATGTTCCAAAAATCATAAATTTGTTCATTTTTCTAAAGTTGGTTGTGTTTACCAACATTTAAAAAAAATCAAAATGTGTTTATTTTTTTCTCTTCTTATTTATCTATTTTCTCTATTTTGTTTTCTCAATTTTTTTAGTCCACTTTTAGTTCATTGTATATAAAAAAATCGCTTTTAGTTCATTGTATATAGAGAAGGACAGATCTGTTGACTAGCTTTACGTATAGGCCGGCGGCCTCCCAGGGGCGAGTTGGTTTTTGGTTTTGGCTTTGACAAGTTAAAATCAAATAAACATGACTAACAATGAAAACAATAAAATGAAGCTGACATCATACTTCATAGACGGACCCAAAAAACAAATAAAAATGACTTGCGAGTCCATGTAGACAAAGAAGAACGACATGTATAACTAAGGAGTCCTCAAGCTTCAGCTAAAAAAACTGAGCATATGCCTGATTGTAAAATAATTATTACATCTCATCGTACCAAAAGAAGGCGTAACCATGATAAACTAAACTAGGCACGAACATACAATTTTTTCGCAAATGGCCCTCAGATACACCACCACTACCTGTCTAATATTTTGATATCGCCTAATTGTAAGACAAGTAGAAGAATAACATAAATTGTTATGCATAAAAGAATGAATATCAACCCATTAACAAATATCAATTGAAAATTTATCATTGATTTTCGTGCTAGAAGTTGGCAAGACAGACTTGATTGTTTCAAAATTGGATCCATAAAAATATAATTATATAAGGGTAAAATATTTTTCAAGTATTACGAGATACTAATAGCTAATGTGATTCTAGATAGATACATTCGCAACTAAGTATAGCATTTATTGAAAATTAAGTAGGAGCACTTACTAATGGACTAAGAAGAAACATATAGTACGAAAATGATAGGAGTAGCATTGTAGTTGGGGTACACATATAAATCAACCACGACAAAGTAATGCAACCTCAAATAAAGAAATCCAACACTAAATGGAAAACGTATCACCTAAACAGTAGTCACTGGACTTAAATTTTAAAAACATCTTCTAATTATTTAGTTTATACAAATATTTTATATTGACATTTCACTCAATAGGACACATATCCACCGAAATAGTAGTCATTAGAACTGTCTTTAAAATGTCGTATACCTTCTCTAGTTTTTTTTTATATATGCAAATAATTGTTATGTACACCATATTTGAAAAACAAGACTAACCATGCAGCATATACCTCTCACACTTCGAATTTTGTTGAGCGGTAGGTCTGTGTAATGTTTGTTTCTCGAACTTGGTTGAGTTGTTTTGTATATGCTACAATGTGGATTGAATAAGTGGGCAAGATGTGTATCTTGCCAAATGGATCAAACTAATTCATTCTTTATCAATCCCTTAATAGGTGGCGTAAGATTCACAAATAGGTGTTCCTTGGTACCATGACATGAAGGCTTCATTTAGACGAAAGATGCAGTTTGTGGAACATAAATGAGCAAACAGATGCACTCTTCCCTACAATGAAGTTTATTATATAGTTGATTATTAGGTGTTGTAATTAAATTATTTTTTGAGTTGAGGTGTTGTAATTATTTGATAACTTAGCATCTATCAAATTGTATGATATCTGAAAGTTAAAAACTTGCATTTTACAGATAAATATAATTTTATTAATTACTATGTACTCCTATAATAGCTAGGCCGTGTAGGTGCACGGGTAGATGACTAGTGATCATAATGCTTAGTCTTAATAACTGATAGAAAATTCTGATCTAAGAAAAACTAATAGAAAAAACTATAAAACACAAGGGTGTCCAAGTGGTTTGTCAAGGTTGCCTGGGTTGACGCCAAAATTTAGCTAGATTGTAGATACATTAAATAATAAAATGTGTATGAGGTGAATATTTCACATGGGACGGTTTTGAAAAAAAAACATTTTATCCCATAAGCACATTTTTCTTTGTCAACATAAAATAGACTGGGGTGCCGGTGCGACAAGAAGTGGGCAAGGAGATGGCTAGGAAAAGAAGAAGGGCGGCGCGATGGGGAGAAGGGAGCAGAGGCAGCGCGGCTGATGAGGGAGATGTACAAGGGAGGAGGGAGAAGGGGCCGGATGAGGGTGTTTGCAGTTGTCGCGCCCACACCAATGTTAATAAACGTGAGGTAGATGAAGGGTCAGCCCTTTGCCTAGTTTTGGAGCTCGGCATAGGAAGGCCAACCGTCAAACAATAGATGCCACGTGTCCTGTGGTGTCCGCCTGACATTTCTTTGGCGTGTTTTTTGGACCCTGGTATTCCGTAATAAGAAAAGTCATAAATATTGTTTAGTTTCTGTTAGTGGAAACCCAGCAAACATAGACTGACGTCATGTCCCATTGCCTGATCATTCTTGGGTCCACCTTTCGGGGCACTATCGAGTTTCTGTCGTACAGAACTCGGCGAATGTGCATCATTGCTGAGTTTCAATTTTTTTTACCGACTGCCTTTCGACAAGCACTAGGGAAACGATGATGTTTGTCGAGTGTCGCGTTACTTCCGAGTCCATTTATCAGCAAACTCGTTAGCCACCATACACTGCCGAGCTTCCGATAAACTGAACTCGGCAAAAACTTAGAACTCAGCGAAATCCTAGATTTCAGTAGTGTTTCTTTCCAATGCTTTATGTTGGTGTAGAATTTTTCTCCAATACCTTTTTTTTTACAGTCCGTTAACCGGACACACAAAAAAGCCCGCGACCCATGGGATGCTGATGTGTGCGCGGCTCCCCTTGAGTTTTGGGTCCACGCAGCCGGCGTGAAGTGCGACGGGAACGTGGCGAGGTTTACGGCTCGCAAGTAGAAACCCTCGTCTCTGCTGCTCGCCCAAACCCTCGTCTCCTTCTGCCTCTCGTCACCCTTGATCTCCACCGTAGCTCCCACAATCGATGGCATCATGGCAGAGGCCGACAGAAAGGAGGGCGTCGAGGTGCACCCCAGTCATGGCGCGGGCCACGCTCGAATTCGACATCGTCGGGTACAGCCTGCATAAGGGCATGGGCGCCGGCAAATTCATCCGGTCCCCTCGCGCCTCCGTTGGCGGGTACGAATGGTGCATCCGCTACTATCCGCTACTACCCTGATGCAGACAGGGAGATGATCGAGGACCATGTCTCAGTCTACGTGGAGCTCGTGAGCAAGGGTGCTAAGGCAAGGGCGCTCTTCGACTTGAGGTTGGTCAACCAGGCCAACGGGCTGTCAACGTCGGTGACGTCCTGCTTGGGATCACCCGAAGTGTTTGATTCCGTCGACCCCATTAAGAACAAATATACTTGGGGTGTTCATACTTTTATGAACAAGAGTGAGCTGGAGAAATCACCTTACCTGCGTGATGACCATCTTATAATTGAGTGTGATCTCAGCGTGATCAGCAATGTGCCGCTTGTTGCCGATGCCATGGAGATCCAGGTGCCACCCTCAGACTTGGCAGATAATCTCGGAACATGGCTAGAGACCGAGGAGGAGACAGACGTGACATTCAATGTTAGAGGGGAGACTTTCCCTGCGCATAAGACTGTGCTTGCAATGCGGTCACCGGTCTTCAAGGCAGAGTTGTATGGACCGATGGGAAGTCGGACGGCACTCAACATAACCGTGGAAGATGTGCAGCCAGCTGTTTTCAAGGAATTGCTTCGCTTCATCTACACAGATTCATTGCCTTCTCAAGACAACCTCGATGATGACATGGTTAAGCATTTACTGGTGGCTGCAGATCGGTACGCCATGGAAAGGATGAAGATGATATGCGAAGGCATTCTCTGCAGAAGACTTCGTGTCGAGACTGTGGCAACCACGTTAGCTCTAGCTGACCAGCATCACTGCAGCAGGCTCAAAGAAGCCTGCATTGAATTTGTTATCTCTTCGAATAGATTGGCTGCTGTGATTTCAGGCCAAGGGTATGTGCACTTGAAAAGATCATGCCCTGCTGTCATAGCAGAAATCTCGGAGAGAGTAACAAAGTCTCGCACAGGTTAATGTGCTCATCCCAGGGTAAAACTTGGATTACTTAGCTTACCTGCCCTTGTCACTTTCTCGAGATCTTTTTGAGGAGCAACTATATAAGTCTTGAAAAGTTTAGTGTGCTCATCTTGGATTCATGTGTTAGCTTCCATGTACTTGATTATTCATACATAGCCATCTGAGAAGAATCTAGTCTATATCTGCTCTCTTTGACTTCTCCCTTTTTCTAAAATTTAGGGAAGCCTTTGTAGTTGTTGTAATTTACTTTTTGAGAATATTAAGAAATATGCCCGTGCGTTGCAATGGGAAAAGCAAATCCTTGCATGCTACAAGTAACCCATTCATATTGTCACTCTCAGCTATCGTCGCCGATGGTTCTCAAGGTGCCGATCTTGGTCATAATACTTTTAACACATCGCCTTTGACAAGCCGCTCCCTCCACCAACTTAGTGCATGCACCATCCCACACTCTTGCCCTCTAGTCCAAGACCCATTCGTGTCGTCGCTTCTTCGGGGCAGAAACGATCTCTCGCTACACATGGTCATAATTACTTGTAATAATGGCGGACATCACCATCATCTCATCTGCATTTGGAGCATGTGTCTCCCCTGAAAAAAATAAATTACTAAAGAGTAATGTGAAACATATTAATATATATCACGAAGATACCAATTACACTCAGCCTCTGCATCAACAAAATGCCAACATCTAGTTGTCTATATGCAACCCTATGATTGAAATATTCAATCGATTTTGAAATTCAAACAATTTGACCGTTGATCATATCAACTAAAATATCCACACAAAGATCTTCACAGAAAGACAAATCGCTATCAAAACTAAATCTGAAAGGGAAAATCTCTGAAAAGAAAAGACCTTAAATAGGACAAGACAGACAGGATTACGAAATAAAATAATAAGCTCCATCAGATAATATACCTGATCATATCACCTGACAATGAACACCCCTCCGTCATGCGTCATTGGTATAATTTAGTAGACCATTACACAAGCATGAAACACTAAGTAGGTTAGAGGATAAATTCTTGGGAGGTCAAACTATAGGCGGTCAACATCAGTTGATGCATACCTGCATTCGTACATGTGTGCTTCCTTGCTAGTATACTTGTTCGCATCAGGTGATCCAGCGGAGCTTGCTTGCTTGCGTCCTGCATAGATGGCGATACACATGAGGCTGCAGCCATGGCGAGCGCCGTTGTCGCCGCTCTAGGTCGTCTGCCCCTCTATCTCCTGCTCCCTCTGCTTTATCTCCATAGGCATGGTGCCGGCGCCGTCTGCCTCGCCGCGGAAGGCAATGCGCACATAGCATCCGTCAGTGCCGACCACACGGTGGCGAGGTCAGACTTCAGCTAGGCGATATGCCCAAGTGATTTGACCGTGAGGCTCGTCATGTCGTCCTTACTGCCTTGCTCCTCCTCCATCCCCCATCTCCCTTTTCTTCCTCTCCGTCCTGCACCTTCCCTCCACGGTGCTCTCCCTCTCCTGCTCTTTGCCGTCGACTTCGCCATGATCCACTGCCAGTCACCTCGCCCTCGCCTCCCAGCAATGCCTGGTTGTCCTGCTCGTAGGTCTCGACGGATGACGACGATGACAAGGGCCTACTTATTTCCTCGACTACGCCCAGGACGCACGCGCTGCCGCGGCAAAGGACACCTCGGGGAGGGTGACTCCAGGTGAGGCAAGGTAAGACCGACGAGACGGCGGAGGTCGGGCCGCTGGTGATGGGCGGCGGTAAGGCTGGAAAGCAGTCCATCCCGACAGTCGCCGCTGTTGGAGCCCATGATTTGGGAGGCCTTGGTCAGAAGAGCGCCAACAGCGATTGGACTATCACAACACACTCGTCCATGCTGGTAGGATTTCTTGCAATACATGGTATATATGGAAACGAACACCAATCTGGAGGCATCGATCTGATTTGGAGACGCCGTGGGTTTGATTTCCTTAGCATTACTTTCTGGATTTCTTTTGTGTGCCCACGTACAGGTAGATACGATGTAAAAATATTGGTTGACATACATTACATGTGTGTAGATCTATTTTTAGATCTCAGTCGTCAATTTTTGAGGTTTACACAAAATTAACGGATATAAATAGATGACCTATGCAGAACTATGAAAGGCTCCGTCCTTTAATATTAAGTATATATATATATATATATATATATATATATATATATATATATATATATATATAGATATATGCATGCGGTACTTTACTGATGCACTTGCAGGTGAAAATTAACTGGTAGATTTTAATTAGAGAAAAGACTTTGAATGCTTTGCATGCACGATTGTTGACCAACACACATGGACTTAACAATCATCAGAATTGGAGCAACTCCAGCGCAGAGACCCATTTTGTCTGTATGGGTTATGTGAACACAAAACTTGGCCCAACGGGGCGACCCGAACAGACACGTGTGTCCGCCTGCTGTCCGTTTATTGTCCTCCCCGGCCTAAACTTGGCCCAAATCTACGAACAAATGGGTATGAAGCGGACAGAAGCGGACGCTCTCGTCGACCGCTGTCATCCGCTCGAGTCCACCCCTGGTCCCACCTAGCAGTGACTACCCACGAGATGGCGTCTACCTCCACCCATGCTGCGAGGAGGAGCGAGGCCACATGCGAGGAGGATAGTAGCATTGCCCCTTCTCTCTTTTCTCTCGTTTTTTTGTTTGGGCTTCCTTAGCCTTTTTTTGGGTTTCTTTGGCCTCTTTTATTTTTTTGTAATGTCCGGAGACTCATCCCAACTTGTGAGGAAATCATAGCTTCCATCATCCTTTTCTCACATGGGACAATGCTCTAATAATGATGATCATCACACTTTTATTTACTTACAACTCAAGAATTATAACTCGATACTAGAACAAAATATGACTCTATATGAATGCCTCTGGCGGTGTACCGGGATGTGCAATAATCTAGCATAGCAAATGACATTAATAAATGGACAAGACATGAAAACATCATGCTAACTATCTTACAATCATGCAAAGCAATATTACAATGATGGTGCGTGTCATAATAAAACGGAACGGTGGAAGTTGCATGGCAATATATCTAGGAATGGCTATGGAAATGCCATAATAGGTAGGTACGATGGCTCTTTTGAGTAAGGATATATGGTGGGTTTTATGCACCAGTGAAAATTCTGCGGTACTAGAGAGGCTAGTAATGGTGAAAGGGTGAGAGTGCGTATAATCCATGGACTCAACATTAGTCATAAAGAACTCACATACTTATTGCAAAAATTTATTAGCTATCGAAACAAAGTACTAAACAGATGCTTGATGTCTACTACACAACCTTCTTCTTGTAGACGTTGTTGGGCCTCCAAGTGTAGAGGTTTGTAGGACAGTAGCAAATTTCCCTCAAGTGTATGACCTAAGATTTATCAATCCGTGGGAGGCATAGGATGAAGATGGTCTCTCTCAAACAACCCTGCAACTAAATAACAAAGAGTCTCTTGTGTCCCCAACACACCCAATACAATGGTAAATTGTATAGGTGTACTAGTTCGGCGAAGAGATGGTGATACAAGTGTAATATGGATGGTAGATATGGGTATTTATAATCTGAAAATATAAAAACAGCAAGGTAGCAAGCGATAAAAGTGAGCGTAAACGGTATTGCAAAGCTAGGAAACAAGGCCTAGGGTTCATACTTTCACTAGTGAAAGTTCTCTCAACAATAATAACATAACTGGATCATGTAACTATCCCTCAACATGCAACAAAGAGTCACCCCAAAGTCACTAATAGCGGAGAACAAACAAAGAGATTATTGTAGGGTACGAAACCACCTCAAAGTTATCCTTCCTGATCGATCTATTCAAGAGTCCGTAGTAAAATAACACGAAGCTATTCTTTCCGTTCGATCTATCCTAGAGTCTGTACTAGAATAACACCTTAAGATACAAATCAACCAAAACCCTAATGTCACCGAGATACTCCAATGTCACCTCAAGTATCCGTTGGTATGATTATACGATATGCATCACACAATCTCAGATTGATCTATTCAACCAACACAAAGAACTTCAAAGAGTGCCCCAAAGTTTCTACCGGAGAGTCAAGACGAAAACGTGTGCCAACCCCTATGCATAAGTTCACAAGGTCACTGAACCCGCAAGTTGATCATCAAAACATACATCAAGTAGATCACGTGAATATCCCATTGTCACCACAGATAAGTGCTACCTCTTGAGCACTGCGTTGGATTTCCCCGAAGAGGAGAGGATGATGCAGCAAAGTAGCGTAAGTATTTCCCTCAGTTTTTGAGAACCAAGATATCAATCCAGTAGGAGGCCACGCGCGAGTCCCTCGTACCTACACAAAACGATAGCTCAACGCAACCAACGCGATTAGGGGTTGTCAATCCCTACACGGTCACTTATGAGAGTGAGATCTGATAGAGATGATAGACAATATTTTTGGTATGTTTGATATAAAGATGCAAAGTAAAATAAAAGGCAAAAGTAAAAGCAAAGCAATAATAAAGTGATGGAAGATTGATATGATGAGAATAGACCCGGGGCCATAGGTTTCACTAGTGGCTTCTCTCAAGAGCATAAGTATTTCTACGGTGGGTGAACAAATTACTGTTGAGCAATTGACATAATTGAGCATAGTTATGAGAATATCTAGGTATGATCATGTATATAGGCATCACGTCCGAGACAAGTAGACCGACTCCTGCCTGCATCTACTACTATTACTCCACTCATCGACCGCTATCCAACATGCATCTAGAGTATTAAGTTAATGAAAACAGAGTAACATCTTAAGCAAGATGACATGATGTAGAGGGATAAATTCATGCAATATGATATAAACCCCATCATGTTATCCTCGATGGCAACAATACAATACGTGCCTTGCTGCCCCTTCTGTCACTGGGAAAGGACACCGTAAAATTGAACCCAAAGCTAAGCACTTCTCCCATTGCAAGAAAAACCAATCTAGTAGGCCAAACCAGACTGATAATTCGAAGAGACTTGCAAAGATAACCAATCTGTACCTACTAATAAAGCAAGGTGCGCTTCTCCAAAAATTTCATCCGTTCACCACCGTATAGATTTCTTTTACTATCCGAGGTGGTACTAATTTTTTGTGCATCCATGTGCTAGAAAAAGAAATATGGTTTATCCAGAATTTCGTACATGGGCCACGCGCTAAAGCCCAGTAAAGCTAGCCCACTTATTTCCCTGCCCACGCAGCAGGGAAACTACTATTTCCCGCACCTGGCAACAGATAGTTGGAGGTTTGCACAGATAGCCCTAAACAGGGCCGGCCCGTTTTCATTTTTTGTGTTCATTTTCTATTTATCATTATATGTTCCTTTCTCTTTTTACTTCCTCTATCTTTTTTCCTTTTTCATTTTTAATCTTATTTTTGTTTATTTTTACGTTTTTTATCATATAATTTTTTATGAAATGTTTGGAATTTCAATTTTGTTCAAAATTTTGAAGAATGTTCAGAATTCCAAAATTTCATTCCCGTTTTAAAAATGTTCAGATATTAAATAAATTGTCATTCTGAAATTTGTTGAAAATGGAAAAAACGTTTCTGTTTTACAAAATTGTTTCAGGTTTTCAAAAAAACATTGTATTTTAAAAAATGTTCCCAATTCGAAAAAAAAAATCTTATTGTAGTGAAATGTTCACGAATTCAACATAGAAATATTTTAAATAGCCATGTATTTCTCTTTACATACCGTCGTACGAATATATAAACGTGTGTGAAACTACATGTAGTAATAAGATGTATGAAGTATGGATCTATTATTCCGGACAAAGAATGGATGTATTGGCACGTGCGCTAGCTGGAAAAGGACACTGAATTTTTTTAAATGAAAAGTAATGTTCCCACTTTTTCAAAAAAATGTATTTTCCAAAATTGTTCAAGATTCTTAAAAAATTTACATTTTAAAAAATGCTCCAAATTTGAAAAATATTCTTGCTTTAAAGGAATGCTCACAAATTCAAATAATGTTCATTTTAAAAATTACACATTTTCTAAAATTGTTCTGAAAGGTAAACATGTTCCCATTTTTTAAAATTGTTCAAAAATTCACAAAATGCTCGTGTTCTTATAAAAGTTTCGTGTTTTTGAAAAATGTTTGTGAATTTTAGAAAATGTTCCCATTTCAAATTTTGTTTCTGTATTTCTAAAAATGTATGAAACTTACAAAAAACAAATTGAAGTTTTGAAAATTGTTTGAGATTTCAAAATTTGTTCATGTTTCCAAGAATATTTGGCAATTCATAATAACAATTATTTTTTAAGAAGTAAAAAAAGTAATCATAGAATCTTTCAAATCTGACGTTGCGGTATGTTCTTAAATATTTACGTTGTCCATTGTTTAGCAGGTGTTGCCATTGACTCGAAAAGAGAAGACCCGCCTCATTTCCATATTATTGAACTTCATGCCTTAAAATCCCCTCGAATGAATGAAAAAATAGATTGAATAATTCACGGACCTTCTCTGGCGTGCGATGACCTAATAAAACTCTTAAATCCACTCGATCAATGAATGAAAAAATAGCGGATTGATTACTTCACACGCGGCGATACCCAGAACCAAAATGTTCCTTCTTGACATGCACACAGGGTTTTTCTTGCACATATAATTCTCACTACATGAAGTGCACACTATTTTTCCTCCCGTTGCAACGCACGGACATATGTGCTAGTCATACATAAAAGAATTCAGAGGAGATTCAAATATTGTTCATAGATAAACTTGATCATAAACTCAGAATTCATTGGTCTCAACAAACACACCGCAAAAAGAAGATTACATCAAATAGATCTCCACGAGAGAGGGGGGGAACATTGTATTGAGATCCAAAAAGAGAGAAGAAGCCATCTAGCTACTAACTATGGACCCGAAGGTCTGAGATAAACTACTCACACTTCATCGAAGAGGCTATGGTGATGATGTAGAAGCCCTCCGTGGTGGCACTACACCACGACACTACATTCCCTACCGACGTGTGTTGGCAAAAGTCACTTTCGCCGACCGACTGCAAGTCGAGAAAACTTCTATCGAACTGTCGGTCGGTAATACTCACGTGTACCACCCAACAGTCGGTCGGGAATGCTGAAGTGTGTAGCATCAAACCGTTGGTCGGTAAAAAGTGCAGTACTATCGAACTGTTGGTCGGCAAATAATGCCGACCGATGGTGGGTCGCCAGTTGGGCCTCCCAAAATATCTGCGCGCGTGCCTGGGAAACTTAGGGCGCGAAGCCCATCCAAAATTTACTGCCCCTCATCCCGCAGCCCAGAGCCCACCCTAATCTTCCCCTATCTCTCCGCCCTCTCTCCCTTATCTCTTTCTCTCCCGATCTGAGCGGCGGCGGTGGCGGCTCCCATCCTCTTCCTCCACTCCTCTCCCTCAGATTGAGCTCCGCCCCGAAGGAAAGGGTACGCGGCCGTCGATCTGTGTGCGTCTAGCCATGGAGGGCTCGCCCCTCTCGCGCGCCTCGTCCGCACGGAGCGCTAGCAGCCCACACGGCGTAGATCCACTATCCCTGCGTCCGCCCCACACCGGCCGCCGGTGACTGCCGCACTATTCCATTCCTCCCCAAGCGTGCCGCACGCGATGGCCCATGCTACCATGCCGTTTTTCTGCAGCCAGACCGCCACCCCTACCCTCGCGCTCCGGGCAGAGGCTCATTCTTCTTGGTGGTGACTACGCGTTCCTCCCGGTGGTGGCGCTCTGCCCGCTGTGTTACCTTTCTCCAAGCAGCTGTGCCCTTCGACCCCTACCTGTAATCAGTGAGTCCTTCCTGTTTTCTTCGAATTTTGATGTGCAACTGTAGTTTCTCCATTTATCTTGAATTCCGTCAGATCCCTGTCGGTCAGTTACTCAGTTTGTAGTAGAACTACACATCTTTCCTAGACCTCCATTGAATTAGTTTTTCTTACTAGGTCATAGTTGTTTGATTATTGGCAAACAATCATTCTTTACCTATCCTTTTTGCATCCGCAGATTGATCCGGCAACAGAGAGTTGAAGCTGCAAAGAAGCGTGATGAGGAAAAAGCCGGTACACCACTACTCTTTGTAATATTTGGGAGAGGATGACTAATCTAATATTGCCAAGATATACGTTTGTTGTCCTTGACCTGATTTTGATGGCACTCAATTTATTTCAGCTTGGAGTTGGTTTGTATTGTTTCTGCAAACAATTGTCTGAACATGTAAATAATAGTTGGTCACAAGTCATATGGGTACAGTGCATCATAACAACTCTGCCCCTACACAATATACATCCCATTACTTATTTTTTTGGTATGATAAGTTGAGAAACAACTTGTTTTGTTGTTTTTTGATGTGAACTACATTATATGGACCTTTCACTCGATTATGTGCTATTTTTTTACTATAATTGACATGTTGATATGTCATTCTAGAATTTTGTTACTTCTGTTGGAACCTAATTTTCAATTTTACACCTTGCAGAATTTATGACTGGCAGATTACATGCTGGTTTCTTACTGCTTAGGTTTCGACATTCGACATTTGAACAAATCATATACTGGAGATTATTATAATAGAAGGTAAACTTACCAAGCGAACAGAGCGAACAATACTTTTGTTAGTGTTTTCCAGTCTGTTGCATGCGCATTGTGGTCACTACTGTCAATCCATGGAAATTTAAATGATGGATTAAACAAATGGAACCTATATCCTGACTTGCCACTACTATACTGTAGCTTCTGAAACACTTATATGCACAGATAGTTTCTCTTTTATCATAACTGAAACATTATAAAGATAAATCTCACTCAGTTTTTAAGTGGGGAAGGGAAAGCTTCAAGATATTGCATTTAAAACACTGATATCTATTTGAAAATTAATTCATGTGCATACCTCCTGGATCCTATCATTATCATGTCTCTATTTCTCTTGTTCAAGAGAAGCGTGAAACAAAGCACTCATATTCACAGCAGCACATACAGTTATTCTATGCTATCAGAAATAAGGTCGTTAATATTCAGATATATGCATGTAAACTTGGCCGGTTAATCATCAAACACACACACACACACACAAACACCACGCTGGAAGGTGGTATTCATGGTTGATAGATGTCCCTATAAGATTGTACATTGTTCCTCTGATCCATTGCGAGGTATATAAATGATTCGATTTTGACTTTATTTTTTCATCTTAGTTCACCTAGTGTTGGATAAAAGTTGGACAGATCCACATAGGTAAGTCTTATCCATATAATGCTTTTACAATCTGCCAGTGGAACTTTAAATGATACGATTTACCAATTTCAACGATGTATATTAGCAGATTAAGTAAAAGCAGTGTTAGATATGAAATGAACTTAATTCAACCATTCTCTAGAAGAAAGTACCTATTTGTCATATGGCGATGTTATCTTGTAGAACAACAATAGGGATTTGTTAACATTCGACCTTTATGCTGTACTTTTTCCATTTTGATTCGCCTACTGTTAATATCCTCTTCTTCAACTGACACATTCTTGCAAGCTATCACAATTGATGAAATATAATTACGAGCACTTAGCTTTTTTGAATTTTATATGCATACCAGAAGATTTACTCGTTACAAACATTAAACAGACGGACCTCTTTTTCAACAAGTTGTTTCAAATCCCACTGAGACAAAATAAAAGTGTGCTACTGCTAATTACTATACTGGAACAGAATGTATGGTTGACATAAAGGCTATATTGGAATATTTTAGCTGTTGTGGTGTTCCTAATAACTTAAAACTGCTGTGAAGATGAACTGAACAATAATACTCTCAAATTAGAGAGCAAGAAATTTCGAGTTAGTCTACTGTAGGGTAATAAAGTTCTTATATATGCTGCAAATCAGTTGCCTTGTGGTGTAATCACTGATGTCATGTTTCCATAAGTGCCTGCTGTAATGACCTTAATAGTGCAAAGCTATGTTTTATATAAATTTGCCTATTCTTTCCAGAGTGCAGGGAAATGTATGAGGTGAATCAATTTTCCTATTCTGTTGTTGCTGCTATATTTAGGTGTATGTGGGTTTAAGATTGGACACTAATTGTTGAACTAGGAGCTTTCCCTCGTTAGGAATATAAGCTGAAACTTTCCCATTGCCTTGATTCTTTGTAGGAAAGACATACAAGATGACCAGGAACCATGAAGCTCGCAGTTTGCGTTAACTGTGTAATGGAGAGGACTATGAATCGCTGGACATGTGTCTATTAGCTATCATATATGGTGTCTTGGTCAAGTGGATATTCTGTGTAATGTAAGACGCATGATTTGTAGGACATATATCTATTGGCTATCATTTTGTAAACCTATCCGGTCTCTCGGTCACTGAACCATAAATGTTTCCTCTTAATTGGCTACCTCCTCCGTTTGTGAGAAGTAATTAATGTGCTATTTTTGTTTGGTTTTGGTTTAATATTTTTGGAGTACATGCATGTTACTTTAATTTGATTGATATTGTACTGTAATGAGATATATTACTAGACGGACACTGTTTTGGTGAGGCAAATGCCAAATAATTGGTGGGTATTAAATGTTGATAGCCTAAACAAAATGCTGTCAAGCTGTTGGTCGGTAAAACAAACTCCCATCTGACCGTTGGTTGGGAAAGGTCCATGACAACTCCAATGAATTGTTGGTCGGGAAACAATACGCTGTCCCATAGTTAGTTGGGAAAGGCCCATGGCAGTCCAAACAAACTGTTGGTCGGGAAAGGCCCATGGTAGGCCCAACAGAATGTTGGTCGGGAAAGGTACACCATAGTCGACAAGTAGTCGGTCGGGAAAGACACGTCGGTTGGGAAAGGGTTTTCCCGTCTGGACTTTCCCCAACAGACAGTGTCGGTCGGCAATAGTCTTTCCCGACCGACTGTCTGTTGGCAAAACTTGTATTCCCGACCGACCTGGCTGTTGGGGATGTAGTGTTGTGGTGTAGTGTGGATTCCCCTTCCGGCGGAGCTCCGGAACAGGCCCCAAGATGGGATCTCGTGGGTACAGAAGGTTGCGGCGGTGGAATTAGGTTTTTAGCTCCGTATCTGATCATTTGGGGGTACGTGGGTATATATAGGAGGAAGGAGTACATCGGTGGAGCTTCGAGGGGCCCACGAGGCAGGGGGCGCGCCCTAGGGGGGGGGCGCCCTCCACCCTCATGACCGCCTCTTGGCTTTCTTGCCGGAGGGTCCAAGTCTCCTGGATCTTATCTGATGAGCAAATCACGTTCCCGAAGGTTTCATTCCGTTTGGACTCTGTTTGATATTCCGTTTCTTCGAAACACTGAAATAGGCAAAAAAACAACAATTCTGGGCTGGGCCTCTGGTTAATAGATTAGTCCCAAAATTAATATAAAAGTGGAAATTAAAGCCCAATATAGTCCAAAACAGTAGATAATATAGCATGGAGCAATCAAAAATTATAGATACGTTGGAGACGTATCAGGCATCCCCAAGCTTAATTCCTTCTCGTCCTCGAGTAGGTAAATGATAAAAAGAGAATTTTTGATGCGGAGTGCTACTTGGCATAATTTCAATGTAAATCTTCTTAATTGTGATATGAATATTCAGATCCGAAAGATTCAAGACAAAAGTTCATATTGACATAAAAATAATAATACTTCAAGCATACTAACAAAGCAATTATGTCTTCTCAAAATAACATGGCCAAAGAAAGTTATCCCTACAAAATCATATAGTCTGGCTATGCTCTATCTTCACCACACAAAGTACTTAAATCATGCACAACCCCGATGACAAGCCAAGCAATTGTTTCATACTTTAACATTTTCAAAACTTTTTCAATTTTCACACAATACATGAGCGTGAGCCATGGATATAGCACTATTTGTGGAATAGAATGGTGGTTGTGGAGAAGACAAAAAGAGGGGAAGATAGTCTCACATCAACTAGGCGTATCAACGGGCTATGGAGATGCCCATCAACAGATATTAATGTGAGTGAGTAGGGATTGTCATGCAACGGATGCACTAGAGATAAGTATATGAAGGCTCAACAAAAGAAACTAAGTGGGTGTGCATCCAACTCACTTGCTCACGAAGACCTAGGGCAATTTGAGGAAGCCCATCATTGGAATATACAAGCCAAGTTCTATAATGAAAAATTCCCACTAGTATATGAAAGTGAAAAAATAAGAGACTCTCTATCATGAAGATCATGGTGCTACTTTGAAGCACAAGTGTGGTAAAAGGATAATAACATTGTCCCTTCTCTCTTTTTCTCTCATTTTTTTATTTGGGCCTTTCTTTTTTTATGGCCTCTTTTCTTTCAATTTTTTTTATTTTTCGTCCGGAGTCTCATCTCGACTTATGGGGGAATCACAGTCTCCATCATCCTTTCTCACTTGGGACAATGCTCTAAAAATGATGATCATCACACTTTTATTTTTCTTACAACTCAACAATTACAACTCAATACTTAGAACAAAATATGACTCTATGTGAATGCCTCCGGCGGTGTACCGGGATATGCAATGAATCAAGAGTGACATGTATGAAAGAATTATGAACGGTGACTTTGCCACAAATACGATGTCAATTACATGATCATGCTAGCAATATGACAATGATGAAGCGTGTCATAATAAACGGAACGGTGGAAAGTTGCATGGCAATATATCTCGGAATGGCTATGGAAATGCCATGATAGGTAGGTATGGTGGCTGTTTTGAGGAAGGTATATGGTGGGTGTATGATACCGGCGAAAGGTGCGCGATATTAGAGAGGCTAGCAATGGTGGAAGGATGGGAAAAAGTGCGTATAATCCATGGACTCAACATTAGTCATAAAGAACTCATATACTTATTGCAAAAATCTAGAAGTTATCAAAGCCAAGTATTACGCGCATGCTCCTAGGGGGATAGATTGGTAGGAAAAGACCATCGCTCGTCCCCGACCGCCACTCATAAGGAAGACAATCAATAAATAAATCATGCTCCGACTCCGTCACATAACGGTTCACCATACGTGCATGCTATGGGAATCACAAACTTTAACACAAATATTTCTCAAATTCACAACTACTCAACTAGCATGACTCTAATATCACCATCCTCATATCTCAAAACAATTATCAAGCATCAAACTTTTCTTAGTATTCAACGCACTCAAAATAAAAGTTTTACAAATCTTGAATACCAAGCATATTAAGATTTTTAAGCAAATTACCATGCTATTTAAGACTCTCAAAATAATCTAAGTGAAGCATGAGAGATCAATAGTTTCTATAAAACAAATCCACCACCGTGCTCTAAAAGATCTAAGTGAAGCACTAGAGAAAAACTATAAAGCTCAAAAGATATAAGTGAAGCACATAGACACTACTAGGGAAAAGGTTTTTAACAACGGTATATATGGTCGTTACTAGTCCGATTGTGGTCGTTAAAGGTCATTAGCGACCACAATCTTGTGGTCGTAGTAGGCTCTGTCGTTAAAAGTAATAACGACCACCTTACCCGGTCGTTATTCGCGCAACGACGGTATGGTGTGTGGTCGTCAACCTCAAGGAAATACCAACCGCAATTGATGTATTACCGACCACTTTTGTCATTGCTAATAATTTTTCACAATGGTTAAAGCATCATTACCACTTTACATACCATTTACAGTCAACCACCTTTGAATTGGTAACAATCACTTATGCAACATCCAACATTTGAATATTATTATTCACATTAATTAATTCAAAAACAAAAGAATGTAAATATTGAAAGGATCGTAGCCTCTTTTTTTAATAGAAATCAGAGTTATTAACAAAATTCCACCATAGCATTCTATAATCAAAATACCATTTGAGAAATTTGAGTCAAAAGCACTCTTTACATGACCACTGTACTTGCTCATATCTAATTGGAAAACCAGACAACTAGAAAAGATAATATTTATTAATCTTCAATCCATAGGCACCATCGTTGTTTGAATGCACATAATTCTTCATCAGTGATCACAATGCCTTCTCATTCTTCTATATATTATAAGGTGGATCATCAGTCCTACAAAATGTTTGGTGATTTATGAAAGTCAGCCCATATAAATAAATTGACACAGTATAATAGCACATAAAATTAGTGTATGAGAACAAGTAACTCGAGCATGCTGGATTTCATGGGGACTATCACTTAGATATCTACTAATGATCATAACTGAATTCAAATGCAAACATCTGCGTCTCTTATTCAAATCAGACAAGAGCACCTACCGTCAAGAGCAGCTGGAAACAGGAGATATAATGAAACAAGAAACCACGGTGGTGCCAAAAACGTTTTTGTTTTTTGCTAAAGCTAATTAAAGTACACAAAGAGCATGCTGGAAATGACCACGACGTGTGTACTGCTGTACCGGTTGTACACAGAACAATCACCTAGTATTTTAGGATTAGAACTTGTAACCGAGTAGGTTAGCTTGTGTTAGTCTTAGCTGATATATATATACGTATGTATATCCCTTTGTAAACACTGATCAGTGAGGTGAAATAGATGAAAAGAACCAGGCTCGATTCGAGCTTGTGGAAATAAGCCGGTTTTTGTGCGCGCGCGTGTACTAGTACGTTTCCAGCCGTGAGGATCGACCAACGCAAAGATATATCAGGAGCTGTGTACGTGTGTGTTGCTTCAGGGCCAGAATCAATTATCTTGATGCTAGGTTTGTACTGCACATTGCTTCGGACAGTACGGGGCAGGAATCAAGCTGCTTGTTCTCTTATACCAATTCCTATGCATATGAACAATCAATTTACATGTGCAAATAAATACAATGTATTGACTATTATACGGCCTACACCCTGGAATTGAAACTTAACCTTTTCATGGATCACCATACTATCTAATGTATCCTATAAACTAATTTGGGCATAGATGGTACCTCATGCATTGGCATGTCGGTCTGAAGGAAACAAATACCATCTTCTCTGAAGGTGAAGTTCAGAATGAACTTAATAGATTTTTCTGACGGTAGTATTGAAACCTGTAGAGACAAAAGGAACCATATTTGTTGGAACTGAATAAAGAGCAAGCAGGGCCCATGCGGAACTATCTTCTCTAAAGAAAACTAATTAAGAGATTGTTACCTTCCTAAAGTCCCTCAACTGGAGAAAGGCCATAAAAGAAAAACATGTCAGCAAGAGGTTGTACTCGACCACTCTCGCTAATTCTCTTTCACACACAAATCTGCATCAAGGAATAAGAACATGTCAGAAAGAGCTTGTACTCGACCACTCTCACTAATTCTCTTCTATCACACATAAATCTGCAGAAGGAATAAGAAAATGTCAGAAAGAGCTTGTACTCTCGACCACTCTCGCTAATTCTCTTTTATCACACATAAATCTACAGCAAGAAATAAGAGCATCTTCAGGGTGGGGACTTTTCCTTCGTGCTGCGGCGGCACATGTGCCTCCTCCTCCCCGCGCGGATCCTACTCCCACAGGAAGGCCACTCGGCCTCTACACCCGCCGCCTCTCCATCCTCCTCACCCCAGCCCCTACGAAGGCCGGTCCAAGGTTAGCCATTACCTCTCATGCTCTCCCGATGGATGTGGATGGGGGCAGGACATGGATGCGCCGCTTCTTGATGGAGCTGGGTGGCCGAGGCGCAACACCGAAGGTGGATGTCAAGCTCGTGGCGGCGGATCGCGTGGAAAAGGAAACGAGGGAGGGGCGGTGGATCGCGTGGAAGATGAAACGAGAGGGAGAGAGAGAGGGGGATCACGTTAAGGAAGGAGAGATATAATTAAAGGAGAGGTGATAGAGCCACCCCCATGAGATTTTTAAGCCGCAAGTAATTCGGTGGTGGTTAAGTATATTTGGTGTAGCCCGATTTCCATCGCGCGGGATCTGTTTATTTCTTTAACGACCAAGACTTTTCTCCATCATCGTTAATGATAGTTTCTCTAGTAGTGAGAGTATTCTATCAAATTCCAATTCATGTATGGCTCTCTCAAAAAGGTGTGTACAGCAAGGATGATTTTGGTCAACTAAAAAGCAAAGACTCAAATCATACAAGACGCTCCAAGCAAAACACATCATGTGGTGAATAAAAATATAGCTCCAAGTAAAGTTACCGATGGAAGTAGACGAAAGAGGAGATGCCTTCCGGGGCATCCCCAAGCTTTGAATTTTTGGTGTCCTTGGATTATCTTGGGGGTGCCATGGGCATCCCCAAGCTTAGGCTCTTGCCACTCCTTGTTCCATAATCCATCAAAAGATTTCACCCAAAACTTGAAAACTTCACAACACAAAACTCAACAGAAATCTCGTGAGCTCCGTTAGCGAAAGAAAACAAAAGACCACTTCAAGGTACTGTAATGAACTCATTCTTTATTTATATTGGTGTTAAACCTACTGTATTACAACTTCTCTATGGATTATAAACTATTTTACTAGCCATAGATTCATCAAAATAAGCAAACAACACACGATAAATAGAATCTGTCAAAAACAGAACAGTCTGTAGTAATCTGTAACTAACACAAACTTCTGGAACTCCAAAAAATCAGCCAAAATAGGACGACCTAGGCAATTTGTTTAATGATCAGCAGCAATTGGAATCAGTATTTTATCACGTTCTGGTGAGTTTTAATAATTCGGGCACTAAGCACAAAGTTTCTGGAAATTACAGCAATATCAAATAACTATCATCCAAGAAGATCCTATAGGTTTAACTTGGCACAAACACTAATTAAAAGATAAAACCACATCTAAATAGAACGTAGATGGATTATTTATTCCTAAAAATAAACAAAAACAACAACAACAAAAAAACTAAAATAAAATTGGGTTGCCTCCCAACAAGCGCTATTGTTTAATGCTCTTAGCTAGGCATAAAAGCAAGGGTAGATCTAGGTATTGCCATCTTTGATAGGCAATTCTTCAATGAGGCATTTACCTTCCTTAGGAATTTCTTTCTTTCTAGTAATTATCAAACTTTTAGGCACAATATTGAAAAATTCATTGGTAGCAAATTGTTCCTTAATGAAAGCAAAAAGATTGGGATGAATACTTATAGATTTAAGATCCGCGTTTTCCTTACTAGAGGATTCACCCTTATTCTTAGGAACATACATAAGCTTAGTATTTTTAGTAGACAGATTTGGAGTGTTCTTTACGGAAGAAAAGGCGGTTCCCAAGTTGGTAATAATACCCTCAAGTTTATTGATTCTAGTGGAATCTTGATTTATTCTCTCATTAACTATGGGTTCCTTTTCCTTAATATTTTTCAAAGTCATTCCTACCTTAGATCCATATTGGGTAATTTGATTGTGGATCTTTTTATCTAGATTTTCAATTAATTCAACGGTAGCAACTTTATTTTCAATAATTTCAAGTCTTTGCATAACATGCTCCAAAGTTAACATAGTTCCATTAACCAAAAGAGGTGGCGAGCCAAATAAATCTATCATAGCATTATAAGAATCAAAAGTATGGCTACCGAAGAAATTCCCTCCGGTAATGGTATCAAGGATATATCTATACCAAGGATTAGCACCTACATAAAAATTGCGGAGAAGAACTGAAGTAGATTGCTTCCTGGTAGATCTATTTTGAGCATTGCAAATTCTATACCAAGCGTCTTTTAGATTTCCCCCCTCCCTTTGTTTAAATTTAGAACATCATTCTCGGGAGACAACGGAGAAGATATAAGACTAGCCATAACGACAAGGCAAGCGAGAAAAAGGCAAACGGAAAAGAGAGGGCGAATAAAACGGCAAGGATGAAGTGGGGGAGAGGAAAACGAGAGGCAAATGGCAAATAATGTAGTGCGGGAGATAGGGATTGTGATGGGTACTTGGTATGTTGACTTTTGCGTAGACTCCCCGGCAACGGCGCCAGAAATTCTTCTTGCTACCTCTTGAGCACTGCGTTGGATTTCCCCGAAGAGGAGAGGATGATGCAGCAAAGTAGCGTAAGTATTTCCCTTAGTTTTTGAGAACCAAGGTATCAATCCAGTAGGAGGCCACGCGCGAGTCCCTCGTACCTACACAAAACGATAGCTCAACGCAACCAACGCGATTAGGGGTTGTCAGTCCCTTCACGGTCACTTACGAGAGTGAGATCTGATAGAGATGATAGATAATATTTTTGGTATTTTTGATATAAAGATGCAAAGTAAAATAAAAGGCAAAAGTAAAAGCAAAGCAATAATAAAGTGATGGAAGATTGATATGATGAGAATAGACCCGGGGGCCATAGGTTTCAATAGTGGCTTCTCTCAAGAGCATAAGTATTTCTACGGTGGGTGAACAAATTACTGTTGAGCAATTGACAGAATTGAGCATAGTTATGAGAATATCTACGTATGATCATGTATATAGGCATCACGTCCGAGACAAGTAGACCGACTCCTGCCTGCATCTACTACTATTACTCCACTCATCGACCGCTATCCAGCATGCATCTAGAGTATTAAGTTAATGAAAACAGAGTAACACCTTAAGCAAGATGACATGATGTAGAGGGATAAATTCATGCAATATGATATAAACCCCATCTTGTTATCCTCGATGGCAACAATACAATACGTGCCTTGCTGCCCCTTCTGTCACTGGGAAAGGACACCGCAAGATTGAACCCAAAGCTAAGCACTTCTCCCATTGCAAGAAAAACCAATCTAGTAGGCCAAACCAAACTGATAACTCGAAGAGACTTGCAAAGATAACCAATCATACATATTGTTCATAGATAAACTTGATCATAAACCCACAATTCATCGGTCTCAACAAACACACCGCAAAAAGAAGATTACATCAAATAGATCTCCACGAGAGAGGGGAGAACATTGTATTGAGATCCAAAAAGAGAGAAGAAGCCATCTAGCTGTTGGGTTTCGTAGTAATTTCAAAAAATTTCCTACGCACACGCAGGATCATGTGATGCATAGCAACGAGGGGAGAGTATTGTCTACGTACCCAACGCAGACCGACTGCGGAAGCGATGACACGACGTAGAGGAAGTAGTCGTACGTCTTCTCGATCCAACCGATCAAGCACCGAAACTACGACACCTCCGAGTTCGAGCACACGTTCAGCTCGATGACGATCCCCGGACTCCGATCCAGCAAAATGTCGGGGAAGAGTTCCGTCAGCACGACGGCGTGGTGACGATCTTGATGAACTACAGCAGCAGGGCTTCGCCTAAACTCCGCTACAGTATTATCGAGGAATATGGTGGCAGGGGGCACCGCACACGGCTAAGGAATCGATCACGTGGATCAACTTGTGTCAACTTGTGTGTTTAGAGGTGCCCCTGCCTCCGTATATAAAGGAGGAGAGGAGGGGAGGCTGGCCGGCCAAGGGGGGGAGGCGCAGGAGAGTCCTACTCCCACTGGGAGTAGGATTCCCCCTCCAATCCTAGTCCAACTAGGATTCCTTGGAGGGGAAAAGAGGAGGAGGGGGCCGGCCACCTCTCCTAGTCCTAATAGGACTAGGGGAAGGGGGGGGGCGCGCAGCCCATCTAGGGCAGCCCCTTCTCTTTTCCACTAAGGCCCACTATGGCCCAAATAGCTCCCGGGGGGTTCCGGTAACCCTCCCGGTATTCCGGTAAAATCCCGATTTCACCCGGAACACTTCCGATATCCAAATATAGGCTTCCAATATATCAATCTTTACGTCTCGACCATTTCGAGACTCCTCGTCATGTCCGTGATCACATCCGGGACTCCGAACAACCTTCGGTACATCAAAATGCATAAACTCATAATATAACTGTCATCGTAACCTTAAGCGTGCGGACCCTACGGGTTCGAGAACAATGTAGACATGACCGAGACACGTCTCCGGTCAATAACCAATGGCGGGACCTGGATGCCCATATTGGCTCCTACATATTCTACGAAGATCTTTATCGGTCAGACCGCATAACAACATACGTTGTTCCCTTTGTCATCGGTATGTTACTTGCCCGAGATTCGATCGTCGGTATCCAATACCTAGTTCAATCTCGTTACCGGCAAGTCTCTTTACTCGTTCCGTAATACATCATCTCACAACTAACATATTAGTTGTAATGCTTGCAAGGCTTATGTGATGTGTATTACCGAGAGGGCCCAGAGATACCTCTCCGACAATCGGAGTGACAAATCCTAATCTCGAAATACACCAACCCAACATCGACCATTGGAGACACCTGTAGTACTCCTTTATAATCACCCAGTTACGTTGTGACGTTTGGTAGTACCCAAAGTGTTCCTCCGGTAAACGGGAGTTGCATAATCTCATAGTCATAGGAAAATGTATAAGTCATGAAGAAAGCAATAGCAACATACTAAACGATCGGGTGCTAAGCTAATGGAATGGGTCATGTCAATCAGATCATTCTACTAATGATGTGACCTCGTTAATCAAATAACAACTCATTGTTCATGGTTAGGAAACATAACCATCTTTGATTAACGAGCTAGTCAAGTAGAGGCATACTAGTGACACTTTGTTTGTCTATGTATTCACACATGTATTATGTTTCCGGTAAATACAATTCTAGCATGAATAATAAACATTTATCATGATTATAAGGAAATAAATAATAACTTTATTATTGCCTCTAGGGCATATTTCCTTCAGTCTCCCACTTGCACTAGAGTCAATAATCTAGATTACACTGTAATGATTCTAACACCCATGGAGCTTTGGTGCTGATCATGTTTTGCTCGTGGAAGAGGCTTAGTCAACGGGTTATTGACCGGAGACGTGTCTAGATTACACTGCAACATTCAGATCCGTATGTATCTTGCAAATCTCTATGTCTCCCACCTGGACTAGATCCCGGATGGAGTTGAAGCGTCTCTTGATGTGTTTGGTCCTTTTGTGAAATCTGGATTCCTTTGCCAAGGCAATTGCACCAGTATTGTCACAAAAGATTTTCATTGGACCCGATGCACTAGGTATGACACCTAGATCGGATATGAACTCCTTCATCCAGACTCCTTCATTTGCTGCTTCCGAAGCAGCTATGTATTCCGCTTCACATGTAGATCCCGCTACGACGCTTTGTTTAGAACTGCACCAACTGACAGCTCCACCGTTTAATGTAAACACGTATCCGGTTTGCGATTTAGAATCGTCCGGATCAGTGTCAAAGCTTGCATCAACGTAACCTTTTACGATGAGCTCTTTGTCACCTCCATATACGAGAAACATATCCTTAGTCCTTTTCAGGTATTTCAGGATGTTCTTGACCGCTGTCCAGTGATCCACTCCTGGATTACTTTGGTACCTCCCTGCTAAACTTATAGCAAGGCACACATCAGGTCTGGTACACAGCATTGCATACATGATAGAGCCTATGGCTGATGCATAGGGAACATCTTTCATATTCTCTCTATCTTCTGCAATGGTCGGGCATTGAGTCTTACTCAATTTCACACCTTGTAATACAGGCAAGAATCCTTTCTTTGCTTGATCCATTTTGAATTTCTTCAAAATCTTGTCAAGGTATGTGCTTTGTGAAAGTCCAATTAAGCGTCTTGATCTATCTCTATAGATCTTAATGCCTAATATGTAAGCAGCTTCACCGAGGTCTTTCATTGAAAAACTTTTATTCAAGTATCCCTTTATGCTATCCAGAAATTCTATATCATTTCCAATCAGTAATATGTCATCCACATATAATATCAGAAATGCTACAGAGCTCCCACTCACTTTCTTGTAAATACAGGCTTCTCCGAAAGTCTGTATAAAACCAAATGCTTTGATCACACTATCAAAACGTTTATTCCAACTCCGAGAGGCTTGCACCAGTCCATAAATGGATCGCTGGAGCTTGCACACTTTGTTAGCTCCCTTTGGATCGACAAAACCTTCCGGTTGCATCATATACAACTCTTCTTCCAGAAATCCATTCAGGAATGCAGTTTTGACATCCATCTGCCAAATTTCATAATCATAAAATGCGGCAATCGCTAACATGATTCGGACGGACTTAAGCATCGCTACGGGTGAGAAGGTCTCATCGTAGTCAATCCCTTGAACTTGCCGAAAATCTTTTGCGACAAGTCGAGCTTTGTAGACAGTAACATTACCATCAGCGTCAGTCTTCTTCTTGAAGATCCATTTATTCTCAATTGCTTGCCGATCATCGGGCAAGTCAACCAAAGTCCATACTTTGTTCTCATACATGGATCCCATCTCAGATTTCATGGCTTCAAGCCACTTTGCGGAATCTGGGCTCACCATTGCTTCTTCATAGTTCGTAGGTTCATCATGATCTAGTAGCATGACTTCCAGAACAGGATTACCGTACCACTCTGGTGCGGATCTTACTCTGGTTGATCTACGAAGTTCAGTAGTATCTTGATCTGAAGTTTCATGATCATTATCATTGGCTTCCTCACTTACTGGTGTAGGTGTCACTGAAACAGTTTTCTGTGATGAATTACTTTCCAGTAAGGGAGCAGGTACAGTTACCTCGTCAAGTTCTACTTTCCTCCCACTCACTTCTTTCGAGAGAAACTCCTTCTCTAGAAATGATCCATTCTTAGCAACGAATGTCTTGCCTTCGGATCTGTGATAGAAGGTGTACCCAACAGTTTCCTTTGGGTATCCTATGAAGACACATTTCTCCGATTTGGGTTTGAGCTTATCAGGTTGAAGCTTTTTCACATAAGCATCGCAGCCCCAAACTTTAAGAAACGGCAACTTTGGTTTCTTGCCAAACCACAGTTCATAAGGCGTCGTCTCAACGGATTTTGATGGTGCCCTATTTAACGTGAATGCGGCCGTCTCTAAAGCATATCCCCAAAATGATAGCGGTAAATCAGTAAGAGACATCATAGATCGCACCATATCTAGTAAAGTACGATTACGACGTTCGGACACACCATTACGCTGTGGTGTTCCGGGTGGCGTGAGTTGCGAAACTATTCCACAGTTTTTCAAATGTACACCAAACTCGTAACTCAAATATTCTCCTCCACGATCAGATCGTAGAAACTTTATTTTCTTGTTACGATGATTTTCAACTTCACTCTGAAATTCTTTGAACTTTTCAAATGTTTCAGACTTATGTTTCATTAAGTAGACATACCCATATCTGCTTAAATCATCTGTGAAGGTGAGAAAATAACAATATCCGCCACGAGCCTCAATATTCATCGGGCCACATACATCGGTATGTATGATTTCCAACAAATCTGTTGCTCTCTCCATAGTACCGGAGAACGGTGTTTTAGTCATCTTGCCCATGAGGCACGGTTCGCAAGTACCAAGTGATTCATAATCAAGTGGTTCCAAAAGTCCATCAGTATGGAGTTTCTTCATGCGTTTTACACCGATATGACCTAAACGACAGTGCCACAAATAAGTTGCACTTTCATTATCAACTCTGCATCTTTTGGTTTCAACATTATGAAATATGTGTATTACTACTATCGAGATTCAATAAGAATAGACCACTCTTTAAGGGTGCATGACCATAAAAGATATTACTCATATAAATAGAACAACCATTATTCTCTGATTTAAATGAATAACCGTCTCGCATTAAACAAGATCCAGATATAATGTTCATGCTCAACGCTGGCACCAAATAACAATTATTTAGGTCTAATATTAATCCCGAAGGTAAATGTAGAGGTAGCGTGCCGACCGCGATCACATCGACTTTGGAACCGTTTCCCACGCGCATCGTCACCTCGTCCTTTGCCAGTGCCCGCTTATTCTGTAGTCCCTGTTTCGAGTTGCAAATATTAGCAACAGAACCAGTATCAAATACCCAGGTGCTACTGCGAGCTCTAGTAAGGTACACATCAATAACATGTATATCATATATACCTTTGTTCACCTTGCCATCCTTCTTATCCGCCAAATACTTGGGGCAGTTCCGCTTCCAGTGACCAGTCTGCTTGCAGTAGAAGCACTCAGTTTCAGGCTTAGGTCCAGACTTAGGTTTCTTCTCTTGAGCAGCAACTGGCTTGCTGTTCTTCTTGAAGTTCCCTTTCTTCTTTCCTTTGCCCTTTTTCTTAAAACTAGTGGTTTTGTTAACCATCAACACTTGATGCTCCTTTTTGATTTCTACCTCCGCAGCTTTCAGCATTGCGAAGAGCTCGGGAATAGTCTTGTTCATCCCTTGCATATTATAGTTCATCACGAAGCTCTTGTAGCTTGGTGGCAGTGATTGGAGAATTCTGTCAATGACGCAATCATCCGGAAGATTAACTCCCAATTGAATCAAGTGATTATTATACCCAGACATTTTGAGTATATGCTCACTGACAGAACTGTTCTCCTCCATCTTGCAGCTATAGAACTTATTGGAGACTTCATATCTCTCAATTCGGGCATTTGCTTGAAATATTAACTTCAACTCCTGGAACATCTCATATGCTCCATGACGTTCAAAACGTCGTTGAAGTCCCGATTCTAAGCCGTAAAGCATGGCACACTGAACTATCGAGTAGTCATCAGCTTTGCTTTGCCAGACGTTCATAACATCTGGTGTTGCTCCAGCAGCAGGCCTGGCACCCAGCGGTGCTTCCAGGACGTAATTTTTCTGTGCAGCAATGAGGATAATCCTCAAGTTACGGACCCAGTCCGTGTAATTGCTACCATCATCTTTCAACTTTGCTTTCTCAAGGAACGCATTAAAATTCAACGGAACAACAGCACGAGCCATCTATCTACAATCAACATAAACAAGCAAGATACTATCAGGTACTAAGTTCATGATAAATTTAAGTTCAATTAATCATATTATTTAAGAACTCCCACTTAGATAGACATCCCTCTAATCCTCTAAGTGATTACGTGATCCAAATCAACTAAACCATGACCGATCATCACGTGAGATGGAGTAGTTTTCAATGGTGAACATCGTTATGTTGATCATATCTACTATATGATTCACGCTCGACCTTTCGGTCTCCGTGTTCCGAGGCCATATCTGCATATGCTAGGCTCGTCAAGTTTAACGTGAGTATTCTGCGTGTGCAAAACTGGCTTGCACCCGTTGTAGATGGACGTAGAGCTTATCACACCCGATCATCACGTGGTGTCTGGGCACGACGAACTTTGGCAACGGTGCATACTCAGGGAGAACACTTCTTGATAATTTAGTGAGAGATCATCTTATAATGCTACCGTCAATCAAAGCAAGATAAGATGCATAAAAAGATAAACATCACATGCAATCAATATAAGTGATATGATATGGTCATCATCATCTTGTGCTTGTGATCTCCATCTCCGAAGCACCGTCATGATCACCATCGTCACCGGCGCGACACCTTGATCTCCATCGTAGCATCGTTGTCGTCTCGCCAATCTTATGCTTCCACGACTATCACTACCGTTTAGTAATAAAGTAAAGCATTACATCGTGATTGCATTGCATACAATAAAGCGACAACCATATGGCTCCTGCCAGTTGCCGATAACTCGGTTACAAAACATGATCATCTCATACAATAAAATTCAGCATCATGCTTTGACCATATCACATCACAACATGCCCTGCAAAAACAAGTTAGACGTCCTCTACTTTGTTGTTGCATGTTTTACGTGGCTGCTACGGGCTTAAGTAAGAACCAATCTCACCTACGCATCAAAACCACAACGATAGTTTGTCAAATAGACTCCATTTTAACCTTCGCAAGGACCGGGCGTAGCCATACTTGGTTCAACTAAAGTTGGAGAGGCAGTCGCCCGCAAGCCATCTCTGTGCAAAGCACGTCGAGGGAACAGCGTCTCGCGTAAGCGTACGCGTAAGGTTGGTCCGGGTCGTCTCGTCCAACAATACCGCCGGACCAAAGTATGACATGCTGGTAGGCAGTATGACTTGTATCGTCCACAACTCACTTGTGTTCTACTCGTGCATATAACATTAACATAAATAACCTAGGCTCGGATGCCACTGTTGGGTTTCGTAGTAATTTCAAAAAATTTCCTACGCACACGCAGGATCATGTGATGCATAGCAACGAGGGGAGAGTATTGTCTACGTACCCAACGCAGACCGACTGCGGAAGCGATGACACGACGTAGAGGAAGTAGTCGTACGTCTTCTCGATCCAACGGATCAAGCACCGAAACTACGGCACCTCCGAGTTCGAGCACACGTTCAACTCGATGACGATCCCCGGACTCCGATCCAGCAAAGTGTCGGGGAAGAGTTCCGTCAGCACGACGGCGTGGTGACGATCTTGATGAACTACAGCAGCAGGGCTTCGCCTAAACTCCGCTACAGTATTATCGAGGAATATGGTGGCAGGGGGCACCGCACACGGCTAAGGAATCGATCACGTGGATCAACTTGTGTCAACTTGTGTGTTTAGATGTGCCCCTGCCTCCGTATATAAAGGAGGAGAGGAGGGGAGGCTGGCCGGCCAAGGGGGGGAGGCGCAGGAGAGTCCTACTCCCACTGGGAATAGGATTCCCCCTCCAATCCTAGTCCAACTAGGATTCCTTGGAGGGGAAAAGAGGAGGAGGGGGCCGGCCACCTCTCCTAGTCCTAATAGGACTAGGGGAAGGGGGGGGGGGCGCAGCCCATCTAGGGCAGCCCCTTCTCTTTTCCACTAAGGCCCACTATGGCCCAAATAGCTCCCGGGGGGGTTCCGGTAACCCTCCCGGTATTCCGGTAAAATCCCGATTTCACCCGGAACACTTCCGATATCCAAATATAGGCTTCCAATATATCAATCTTTACGTCTCGACCATTTCGAGACTCCTCGTCATGTCCGTGATCACATCCGGGACTCCGAACAACCTTCGGTACATCAAAATGCATAAACTCATAATATAACTGTCATCGTAACCTTAAGCGTGCGGACCCTACGGGTTCGAGAACAATGTAGACATGACCGAGACACGTCTCTGGTCAATAACCAATAGCGGGACCTGGATGCCCATATTGGCTCCTACATATTCTACGAAGATCTTTATCAGTCAGACCGCATAACAACATACGTTGTTCCCTTTGTCATCGGTATGTTACTTGCCCGAGATTCGATCGTCGGTATCCAATACCTAGTTCAATCTCGTTACCGGCAAGTCTCTTTACTCGTTCCGTAACACATCATCTCACAATTAACATATTAGTTGTAATGCTTGCAAGGCTTATGTGATGTGTATTACCGAGAGGGCCCAGAGATACCTCTCCGACAATCGGAGTGACAAATCCTAATCTCGAAATACGCCAACCCAACATCGACCATTGGAGACACCTGTAGTACTCCTTTATAATCACCCAGTTACGTTGTGACGTTTGGTAGTACCCAAAGTGTTCCTCCGGTAAACGGGAGTTGCATAATCTCATAGTCATAGGAACATGTATAAGTCATGAAGAAAGCAATAGCAACATACTAAACGATCGGGTGCTAAGCTAATGGAATGGGTCATGTCAATCAGATCATTCTACTAATGATGTGACCTCGTTAATCAAATAACAACTCATTGTTCATGGTTAGGAAACATAACCATCTTTGATTAACGAGCTAGTCAAGTAGAGGCATACTAGTGACACTTTGTTTGTCTATGTATTCACACATGTATTATGTTTCCGGTTAATACAATTCTAGCATGAATAATAAACATTTATCATGAAATAAGGAAATAAATAATAACTTTATTATTGTCTCTAGGGCATATTTCCTTCACCGGCCACCTCTCCTAGTCCTAATAGGACTAGGGGAAGGGGGGGCGCGCAGCCCATCTAGGGCAGCCCCTTCTCTTTTCCACTAAGGCCCACTATGGCCCAAATAGCTCCCGGGGGGTTCCGGTAACCCTCCCGGTATTCCGGTAAAATCCCGATTTCACCCGGAACACTTCCGATATCCAAATATAGGCTTCCAATATATCAATCTTTACGTCTCGACCATTTCGAGACTCCTCGTCATGTCCGTGATCACATCCGGGACTCCGAACAACCTTCGGTACATCAAAATGCATAAACTCATAATATAACTGTCATCGTAACCTTAAGCGTGCGGACCCTACGGGTTCGAGAACAATGTAGACATGACCGAGACACGTCTCTGGTCAATAACCAATAGCGGGACCTGGATGCCCATATTGGCTCCTACATATTCTACGAAGATCTTTATCAGTCAGACCGCATAACAACATACGTTGTTCCCTTTGTCATCGGTATGTTACTTGCCCGAGATTCGATCGTCGGTATCCAATACCTAGTTCAATCTCGTTACCGGCAAGTCTCTTTACTCGTTCCGTAATACATCATCTCACAACTAACATATTAGTTGTAATGCTTGCAAGGCTTATGTGATGTGCATTACCGAGAGGGCCCAGAGATACCTCTCCGACAATCGGAGTGACAAATCCTAATCTCGAAATACGCCAACCCAACATCGACCATTGGAGACACCTGTAGTACTCCTTTATAATCACCCATTTACGTTGTGACGTTTGGTAGTACCCAAAGTGTTCCTCCGGTAAACGGGAGTTGCATAATCTCATAGTCATAGGAACATGTATAAGTCATGAAGAAAGCAATAGCAACATACTAAATGATCGGGTGCTAAGCTAATGGAATGGGTCATGTCAATCAGATCATTCTACTAATGATGTGACCTCGTTAATCAAATAACAACTCATTGTTTATGGTTAGGAAACATAACCATCTTTGATTAACGAGCTAGTCAAGTAGAGGCATACTAGTGACACTTTGTTTGTCTATGTATTCACACATGTATTATGTTTCCGGTAGATACAATTCTAGCATGAATAATAAACATTTATCATGATTATAAGGAAATAAATAATAACTTTATTATTGCCTCTAGGGCATATTTCCTTCACTAGCTACTAACTATGGACCCGAAGGTCTGAGGTAAACTACTCACACTTCATCGGAGAGGCTATGGTGATGATGTAGAAGCCCTCCGTGGTGGATTCCCCTTCCGTCGGAGCTCCGAAACAGGCCCCAAGATGGGATCTCGTGGGTATAGAAGGTTGCGGCGGTGGAATTAGGTTTTTGGCTCCGTATCTAATCGTTTGGGGGTACGTAGGTATATATAGGAGGAAGGAGTACGTCGGTGGAGCTTCGAGGGGCCCACGAGGCAGGGCGCGCGCCCTAGGGGGGCGCCCTCCACGCTCGTGACTGCCTCGTGGCTTTCTTGCCGGAGGGTCCAAGTCTCCTGGATCTTATCTGATGAGCAAATCACGTTCCCGAAGGTTACATTCCGTTTGGACTCCGTTTGATATTCCGTTTCTTCGAAACATTGAAATAGGCAAAAAAACAGCAATTCTGGGCTGGACCTCCGGTTAATAGGTTAGTCCCAAAAGTAATATAAAAGTGGAAAATAAAGCCCAATATAGTCCAAAACAGTAGATAATATAGCATGGAGCAATAAAAAAATTATAGATACGTTGGAGACGTATCAATAAGCACATGCAAGACATACATCCAGTGTTCTCAAATGCTTAAAGACTCAATCCGATAACATCAAAGGAAAAACTCAATCCATTACAAGAGAGTAGAGGGGGAGAAACATCATAATATCCAACTATAATAGCAAAGCTCGTGATACATCAAGATCGTGCCGAATCAAGAACACGAGAGAGAGAGAGAGATCAAACACATAGCTACTGGTACATACCCTCAGCCCCGAGGGTGAACTACTCCCTCCTCGTCATGGAGAGCGCTGGGATGATGAAGATGGACACTGGTGAGGGATCCTCCCTCCGATAGGGTGCCGGTACAGGATCCCAATTGGTTTTTGTAGGTTATGTTCTGGAAGTTCGGGATATATAAGAGGTGTTGAAGTCGGGAACAAGTCAGGGGAGTCCACGAGGCGGCCAAGAGGTAGGGGGGCACGCCCAGGGGGTAGGGCGCGCCCTCCAACCTCGTGGTGGCCTCGGGACTCTTCTGGTCCATCTTGAGACTATCAAGATAATGGGTTGTTGGAGCCTCAAGCACTTGCCTGCCGTTGCTAAGCAATGTCCCAAAGTAGACTACGAGAAGGAATGGTGGGGCAGCTTGGAGTGGGACGAGGGGGGTGCCAACCACCACCCTTCGCTCTACAAGTTGGGGCACTCAAGGTACTACAAGAAGGCCCAGCAGCCTAGAGGCACCGTACTCAGGTGAGATATATTTGGCTTCATTTTTCTATTCATTAATAATTAACTTAGTGTGCTAGTCAGCCTAGTTTCCTCATCGTCCTCTCAGTGCTACTCTACCGCAGTAATTTATATAGTTAATCAATCATCTCATTGGCCATTTATTATGTTGCACTGTAGGTAATCCACCCCTTCTGTGAGGTGAGTTTCAGCTTGCTTGAACGCCACATGCATGTCGGGCTACAAGGTTGAAGATTTCTCGACAATATATGGATGTGTGTATTTTCCCTGCCCAAATTCATGTTGCTTGATTGGTTTTTGTGTGCTCTGCTCCTGCAACAATCTACATTGTCATGATGTTGCATCTTCTAGTTTGGTTTGGTTCTGTCAGCTTTGCTGGACCGACCCATATTGCATCAAAGCAAGTATTTTATCATCTGGTTGGATAGATGATGGTACAGGCGTTGAGCAAGAGAGAACCCCAAAAATAAGAAGTAGCATTCAGCTTAATTATGCAGTATGGGCAAGGGTGTGCTCATGTTGGTGCTACATATGCTCTCTCTGTATGTGTGGTATGTGATTTGTCGGCTATAGCGACTGATTGTTGTATTAATTTGTTGTACTGCTATGACTTCCATGCGTAATGCTGATGAATATTTTCTATGTTGTGTTCTTTGTGCAACAGTTGTGCATTGTTATAAATCCGCTGCTTTATGCTTTGCTTTTGTTCTGGGTTGGTCGATGACTATATTAGTTTGCATACGTATCATGCAAAGAGCTCTTTTCTTTTTTACTGGCTATCTGAGCAGCAAGGGGTCAATGCTGATCGAGCTTGTAATAATCATCTAAGTTTAAATACTTGGACCTTACAGAGTATGATATATTAGCTTTTTAATAATTGTATTAAGTTTTTCAAACAATATTATATATTTAGAGGCATGCATGTACATATCATTCTCATCTATGCATCTTCATTTAGTTATTTCCAGAAGATCATCACCAGATTAAGCTAGCGAGGAAAACAGAGCCACAGCACATATACACAGAGTTGAGTAGTATCTAAAGTATATACGATAATATGAGCTTGTTCTAATTAAGTGGCAACTGGGCAAAGCAGAACCATGCCTTTTTTGTATTTTTGGCGAGTATCACTGTATGATGCTAATGCAAGTCGAAATATAAATTCGGTTGGGATTTTATTTTCAATCTGAAAAGAAACAGCCCAATATTAGCTTATAGGGTCTCAGTTCACTCTGTTTTGGAGACAAATATGATACTACCTCTGTCTCAAAATTCTTGTTTTAGATGTGTCTAAATACGGATGTATCAAGTCTAAATACATTCGTATTTAGACAAATTTAAGACAAGAATTTTATGACGGAGGGAGTACGTACTAATTTAGAGGCAAAGTCTGGACAAGGAGAAGCAGAGCAAGACCTAGGGTGGAAACTCTAGTTGTACCAAAACTCCATGACCGGAAGCCGATGAATCCCGTGCATACAAACCAAGGAGAAGCAGAGCTTTGGTTGCGTTACTGCAAATTTTGAACAGCTCTTGCTAAGATTGGCTTGTCCAGTAGAAATCTTGTCGATCTCAGTCTGAACCATTCGTCTCCTGCCCCAACTGTTTGACCTGCTGTTGGTGTACACGGCTGCTGACTGCTCTGCTTCCCGTGAACGTGAGGCATAACAGAGTTCCTCACAAATAAATGGGTGGGCTTCCATGTTTATCACGTCACACGAGCCCACCAAATTTGTATCATCATGTTACAAAATTGCACAACGTATTACAAACAAACGTATTCTCTCTTTCTCACGAAATGGAAGCAGAATAGCCCGGATGTATATATAAGTTATTATTCACCCGAGATAATCTTACAATCATTTCACAAATAAATTATATTTTAAATATAAATAGTTACATTCATACTGATTCACTGCGTATAAATAGTTACAATTGTTTCATAAATTTGACATGAGAAGCAAAAATATAGGTCATAAGACCAGAAAAATTGCATTTTATGTATATTTTACACAAAATATTTTTTTACGGAAGTTATATATTTTCTTATGTTCTCTTTCACGTCTGAAATAAGAAAAAATTTACGGAGCCTAAAATTATGATGCATTGATGTTAAAAGGGGTTGGGGGGGGGGGGGGAAGAATAACTATTCCACACTCATTGTCACCCTGGGTGAGGAATAGTTATTCTTCGCCCCTCCCCCTTTATTTTAACATCAATGCACTGTAATTTTATGTTCCGTAAATTTTGTCTTATTTCATAAATAGAAAGAAAACGTAAGGAAAATATATAATCTCCGTAAAAATATTTCATGTTACGTAAAACTACAAACATAAAAACATAGTGTAAAATATACATAGAACACAATTTTTCTTGTCTTATGACCTATATTTTTCCTGTAACGATTCGGCACCTTTTAAATCACCTCCACAAATAACTGCACATGTTCTTGCTACCCCGGTTGGCGCCACGTTTTAAATTGCAAGCCCGACTCCTCCTTTCATTTGTGCTTGACTCTCTTAGTTGTTGCAATGGAAGATTTTGGAGTTGGCCGTGCAAGCAACAGAAGGGGCAATCTATAGCTTCAAGCAATAAAATTAAACGCAGGGAAGTGGTAGATCACTTTTATTTCTGTACGTGTCGTTCTATGGACAAACGTGGATCCTTGATCTTCTTCAAACCTTTTTATCTTCCGGTATTCAGTTGGGCATAACAAGGGCATGCTTGCATGCGGCAGACTTGGTGGTGCTGGCTGCAGCTGCTCGTGAGTGAATAACTGCGTTTCGTTGTGTAGTTAAACTAGTGGCTGGGGCCTGCCATTGGCACGCCTCCTGAGCGTTCATGTGCGCACTTATCTAGCTTACGCACATGCGTGGGTCTAGGTTGATCCTTGATGGCACTTATATACAACAAAAGTGATTTGGCTACAGGTGAATATAGCTATTGGACATGATGAGGGGGTGCTCCTCTGGTCGCGCTATCGTGCGCACTAATCATGTTGCCACAGTTGTTTACGCCTATTGATAGCAACAAAAATAGTAGCTCCTAGAAACCTATGTCATGGCTCTTTTAAATCACAATCATACACCTCTTATCAAGAGACTGAACAAATTATTCATTGCCAAACCAGAAAGTGCCATTCATGCACATCAGGAAAGAATATTCATAAGTAAAATAGCACCTCACATTAAGATGAGTCAACTGCTATGAACCAAAAAACTCAGGTGGTACTACTTCAATCCTACTATAGACTACAACCCTGTCAGTGAACTATGGGAAGAAGAAAAAAGCGAGCAACAGCCGACCATCTTCAAAACATAGAAGAAACTGGGTCATTTAATTGAAAAAATGGGGCAGTAGAACCCTCACCTCATAATGGACCTTGTGTTTCTTGTCTCTCATGCGGGTTCTGCAGAATAAGATTGTATAACCAATCAGCAGGAAGTCAATCTTAGTTGCACATAGAAAAACATTTATTTGGTGGAAGAACCTTGTATGGTGTCTATTGTTCTATTTAAGAAATAATATATTTGTAAGAAAGAGAAACATCTTTCTCCAAACAAAAAGGAAAAGGTAAAATATGATGAACACTGGAACAAAATATTATCTTGCATCACATGAAACAAATAAAGACAAGTCAAAAAGCAGTACAAATACACCCAGATAATGAATAGCTATATTAAATCTCACAGAAAAGGTGCTTCAGCAGTATAGATGTTTAGAAAAGCACATACTACTTTGTCTTCTATTTATTTCTTAACATAGAGGACAATGCAGAGCATATAAGCAAATAAATAAGCACAAAGTTGCTCCATTTTCCATGAATAACAAAACAAGGAAATCTTGACATCCTCTACTCAAACATCAGAAATCACAAATTTTAAAATAAATAAATGTTGAAAATTTCTCTGAACCCAAAGGATTTCTTTTTCTTGATTGCGATGGAAATCCATGTGCGCATTCATCATGTACTAACCCAGTGAAGAACAAATACAAGTACAATCATCATTGTTATAGTACGTTCCAGTGAAAAATAGGAGGGGGGGCATCATGTGGTGAAACCATGTTGGAAGAACCTAATAATCAAATAACAAAAGTATTGGAGCCTTCCATTCGTTTTCTTTCTCTTCCATGATCATCTCTGATACGATAGGCATATTCCTTGTCAAACTGAAACGAAAATTACTGAGACACAAATTAACAAAATGATTTGATCACTCAAATCTATAAAGCACTAATTTCTTCACTCCCATTATTATGGCATCCTAAAAGTTAAAACATGTGAAATTAGTAATAAGCCTGCTATAACACCAAACGGCGTAAGAGTTGGTACTGTCTAACCCAAGTAAAAAAATCATTTGCTTTTGGGACCATCATCCAAGTACCAATATCCTCTGTTACAAAATGCTCTTTACAAGTCTAAATTGGTTTCATTAAGTATGGTGTGTTTATTCGGTGTTCGATTTAGCTACTCGATGCAAATCTAGAAGTTGTGTAATACCTGATAATGCGAGGAGATTTTTCAGTATGAATGTATGATTCTTACAGAACTGAGTTGAGTAGTTCACTCATGGCCCTTGAGCATGTAACATTTGACTCTCTCTAAGCTTCAGGTTGGAAGGATCAGTGATAACAAAAATTTGAGACCCATGCAGCTACAAAGGCAAATATTGTAGCTCTCGTTTGAAGGGAAGACACCGTAACCGGGTATAGCTGGATATTTCAAAAATAGTTCAGAGAATTGCAAGACTTAAGTTGCGCAGTCAGAACAATTTTCTCAAAACAATGTGCTAAAAATGAAAATGCGTAAAACTTGCTTGCTTAAATGTTGGTACACCAATGGTTCATTGTCCTGATCCATTGGGATTTAAATAGAATGCTAGTATATCATGGTCCCAGACCTCATCATCATTACTGGAAGAATCACAACGTGCTGCAAGCTTACCTGGAAATGAAGTTTGTAACTATGGTCACAATTCAACTCTCAAACAACACGGTAGTTCAGATTTTAGCCAGCCTAGAAAATTTCACACCACAAGAGCACTAACCATACCAAGAGTTGACCACACAGTGACTCAGTAACAACAAACTGTACTAAACATAAATGATGCAACATATACTACATTTTGTCTTTCAAACAATGTCGGTGCGGGACTTGCCTGAGGAATCAACGCTTCGACGCTCTGCGCATTATGCCATCACCTGTTCTAGAATCAAACTATGATCAATTCTGTAAAGAAATTAGTCATTGATCAATTCACTAATTAGATGGTTTAATGGAAAAATATATATACCAGTGAGTGTCAGACATCCTCCTGTCCTTCCGAATAGGCCTCTGCCACTCCTCGATCAGACTTCCACTTCATGTATTCTACACGCAGGCACAACAAAGCTTTAAGAAATGTCAATCTTCATCAGCAAGTGATCCTTGGAAATCCTATAAAATTTCAGATAGAAGTGTGAAATATGAAGAACCATTTTCTAACAACATTTCTCCACCCTTCGTGACAGAAGAAACTTGATAATGATACCAAATAAGGCATAAAAAGTATTTGCTAGAATTACTAACCCTGTATGCGAGATGGAGCATAATGTTATCAGGGTGCCAACAATGCCTACTGGTCCTGAGCCAGAACAGTTCTAAAGGCGGCCATCAATTCTATAGTTTTTTCTCCTTGAAGTGGTATGTATGTGATTTCTAAACATGTTGACTTTTCGTAAAACTGTTCACTAGACATCTGAAGTGTGCTGTTGCTCAGTTTAGGAGGGAAAGAGAGAACACATCTTCTCAGGTTGCAGCCTAGTGGTTCAAGTTATTCTGTTGAAATTCTTCAGTTCCTAGAAGATTTCAGTTTAAATGTAAAAGATTCAGATTTGTTATTTTGTGAACTAAGCAGACCAGTTATTTCCTTTCTTCCTCTCTCCACAACAGAGCAACGGCAGAAATAGTATGGAGCAGCAGCAAGAAGTAGCACTGAGCAGACTGAAGTGATCTAGTACTGAATATGCCTAGTGATTCAAGTTAACCTGTTGAAATTCTTCAGTTCCTATCAGTCAGCATGTACACCCAGCCCATTGAATGTTTAGAAAACTGAAGTGATCTACTACTCTTTGCTCATGCTATCAATCATAACAGGAAGACTGCAACGAACTATTACCGACAAAGCTGCAATCTCATGTCCCCCGGCCCCGAAGTTTATGCGAAGGCGAAATGGTTCATCATGGGATAAAAGTCATCCCATTCGAAATGGTTCTAATCAACATACTTGTCACTCGATTGCCTCTGCACTGAGCTGCAGCGTGGGCAGAAAAGCCATGGCCTCGCCGTCAATGGCATGACTCTCCTCATCGTCCGTGAAGCACTTGGTGGCGAACTTGACGCTGCCCAACAGATATAGCATTACTATTAGTTCTCAGCAGGCGCAATGCTAGAAAGAAGAGGAGATACAAAAATGGCGCTAGGTAGTAGTGGTAGTAGTACACGTGCCTTGCGCCGGTGGCCTTGATGTGGAGCGCCTGCACCTGCGCAACCACCGACGTGCACCGGCGCCGCGAACTTGAGGGACTGGCTCGCGTACACGGCTCCAGGCTGCACGAAGACAAGAAGCAGCCGTCAGATCAGGCGGGGTCCCGTCGACCGGGCGCCATGCCCGCCAGCCATTCGGCAGAATGGCAGAGGGGGAGGAAAGGAGCGTACGACGCGGGAGGCGATGAGGGTGGGGAAGAGGGAGGCGAAGAGCATGCCGTGCACCACGCGGCCGCGCTGGAACCCGCCCGTCCAGGTGGACGGGGTTGCGGTCGCCGCTCACCCCGGCGTACGCCGCCACGTCGTCCTCCGTGAACAGCCGCCGGGGCGCGCGCAGCGCATCGCCCACCTTCAGCAGCGCCGCTGGGACGGCCGTCGTCGATGCCCTCTCCACCACAAACGACCTCCCCTGCACCTGCGGGGCTCTCCTGCTCCTCCTCTTCTTCCTCCTCTCCTCCTCCTAAGACCACCACCCCGGCACCCAAACGGAGTTTAGAGAACAGCGGAACCCGATGGCGCATCGATCATGGGGGAGCGCCATGGCACGGCGGAGGAGAAGAATCTGGGATGGGGGAGGCGGCGGCGGGCGAGAGGTAGCATGGGAGAAAGAGGGAAGAGGAGAGGAGGCGGCGGCAAAGAGGAAAGGCGTCATGGCCTCGTGGAGTCGTGAGTGAGACACGGGTTAGTAAAGCTGACTAAAGAGTACTTTATAGTACTCCCTTCGTTTTTATTTATTCCGCATATTAAAGCTGACTAAAGTCAAACTTTGTAAAATTTAATCAAATTTATAGAAATGAATATAAATATTTAGCATAACAAACCTATATGATGTGAAAGTACATTCAACAACGAATTTAATGGTATTAATTTGTTATTGTATATGTTAATATTTTTGTCTATAAACTTTGTCACAGTTTGTAAAGCCTCACTTTGACCAAAACTAATATGCTGAGTAAATAAAAACGGAGGGAGTAACATTTACGTACTTGAGTCCTACATAGTATGTATCGACGTGGCGTCTTAATGATGATTATCATAATATGTATATATTATTTCCTCCGTTCCAAATTAGTTGACTTGGATTTATCTAGATACAGATTCATCTAGATACAGATTTATCTAGATACAGATGTATCTAGACAAATCTGAGTCAACTAATTTGAAACGGAGAGAGTACTACTTAGACTTGATGTGTGCGTTGAAGGTTTGTCCATGCATTGCATATGCATGTATGTGACGGATGTGTGTGTGTGTGTGTTTTGAATAGTTCAAGGTTGGTCCACGCGTGCATGCTTGCATTATGACAAAAGAAATAGAGCGTAAGAGAGACTACTTTAAATTTGTACAATTCACATTTTAACGTATTTCATCCTGAAATTGCACACGAATATTAGTAAACCGTTACACCGGGACCTTCATTCGGAACCGTCCGTGGGACGAGAACGTTGGTCACGTGGGCCGAGGTCTGCCGCGGAGCAGATTGCGTAGCCTATTACTAAGCCTACCGGGATAAACAAGTAAGAAATGCAAATAGGGAAAGTAGCTGGGGAGGGGAACTTTTGGTCTATGGGGACATATGCATCCTATATGGAATTTTTTTAGTAATTCAACAAAAAGTCAAAAATTCCTGAATTTTTTTTTGAAATAAATTTGACCTTCTATTGTACTCGTGAAAAATAAAATCCACAAAAAAAATATCATTTTGACTTCTTTTAAAAAAAGACAAATTTCCGGTCAAAATAGCGTGAATAGTGACCTATAATAGCAAATAAATTTTGTCTTTTTCGCTGTGAAGTCAACATATTTTCTTTTTTGTGAAAATTGTGTATACTAGTGCGTAAGTAAGTCAACTTTATTCTAAAAATAGTTTCTTAACTATTTTGAGTTTTTGTTTAACTATTAAAAATAAATCCCCATATAGGGTACACTAGCACATATGCCCGTGCATTGCAACGGGAGATAAAATAGTTTGCATTTAAAGGTAGTCAGAATTATATGTGTAAGCAAAACCCTGTGTGCACACAAAAAAGGAACATTTGACATCTCGGTTTCGCCGCGTGTGAAGGAATGAATCCGCTATTTTTTCATTCATTGATGATGTCATTTAAAAGTTTTGTTATGTCATCTTACGGTAGAGAAGGCCCATGAGTTATTCAATATACTCTTCTTTTCAATCCTTTCTATTGAGAGGATTTTAAGGTATGAAGTTGCTGAATATTCTAGAAAACATGAACAATTTTTTAAATTTCAAAATTATGTACACTTTCGTATAAACGCGAACAAAATATGAAAGGCAACATCTTTTAAAATTCACAAACATTTTCTGAAAACACCAACTTTTTTATGAAAACATGAACATTTTTTGAATTTGTGTACATTTTTTTAAACAGGAACATGTGTTGAAAATTAATAAGATTTTTTAGAAAATGTGTATCTTTTATACACGAATATTATTTTTGATTGTGAAAATTTCACTAAAACAAGATTGTTTTTTGAAATGCCATTTTATTTTTAGAAATCTCGAACAATTTTGAAAAGCAATATTTTTGAAGAAAATAAAAAAATGCAAGTTCCGAATTTTCTTCAAATAGAAACAAAATTTTGAAATTTTTCCAAATTTTTTTTTAAGTCTGAGCATTTTTTGAGAATTTTTAGTTTAGGAAATAAATTCTAAGAAAATTAAACTTGGAATGGAAAAAAGAGGTAGGGAAAGAAGGAACTGAAACACAGAATAAAAGAAAAATGAGCCAACACATTATTGGCTGTCCTGTGCGAAACTCGGACTATTTGTCGCCCAGTGCGGAAAATAGAGTTTTTTCAGCTGCGTGGGCAAAAGAATAAGTGGGCTGACTTCGCTGGGCCACAGTATGCGGCCCACATATGAAAATTCTTTTTTGTAGAAGACAAACGCATAAGAATTTAATACCACCTCGGATAGGAAAAAAATATTTTCTATGGTGAACGAATGAAAAAGTTAGCGAAACGCACCTTGCTTTATTAGTAGGTATAGATATGTACCCAGGAACCATTGGGTATTTCCCAAGTAGCTGGACCATATCCCAACGTGAATATGTGAAGCAAACCTTGAAAGCCCCTCTTATGAATTTCTTACTTTGAAGACTCGACAAAGTCTAAACCTACTGCTATCGCTCAGCACGTTATGCAGGATTAATTATTTCAGCTACAATTGAAGCAAGTTTGACATTTGATCCTCTGACATGCGATGTATTTAACTCTGACAGAGTAAGCCACCGAGCTGCCGACCACACGCGCCACCATCTACCAATACCCTTTTTTTTTGTCAGAACGAGTTGTAGTACTATAGTTGCTGCTACTAGGCCCTATTGAAGGAATGGCATTTACTCGAGCATTATGTTGGTTGCTAAATATTAGAGGTTAGAATCAGGGCTTTAACCCCTTCTTCTTCCTCTCTATTTTTCTTACACCATTAAGCACTAGCAATCTTTTTTTTGCGAGAGAAATTTTCAATCTATTCATCAATCATGGCAGTACAGAGAACACAAGAGGTAATAAAAATTACAACTAGGTCTATGGACCAACTAGCGACGACTACAAGCACTGGAGCGAGCCGAAGGCGCGCCGCCGTCATCACCCCTCCATCACCGGAGCCGGGCAAACCTTGTTGTAGTAGACAGTCGGGAAGTCGTCGTGCTAAGGCCCCAAAGGACCAACACACCGGAGCAGCAACCATCGCCGATGAAGAGAGTTGTAGATTGGAAAGATCAAACCTGGAACCACACGAACGAAGACAAACAAAAACTGGATCCAAAGAGATCCACCGAAGACCAGCACCGACCGAATCCCATGAGATCCGACGGAGACACACCTCCACACATCCTCCGACAATGCTATTCGCACCATCGGGACGGAGATAGGACGTGGAAGACATTATTGCTACGGAGGGACATCGCCGCCGCCAAACAACCCCAACCAAAACGTTCAACCTAGCAAAAACAAGAACGGGGTCCCTCCCGCCGGCGGGGGGCCGAGATCCTCCGCACCTCCATAGGCCAAAGGCCATCGGAGGCGGGGCGGATCTGCGGCGGCGCCGAAGGGAGGATAGAAAGCACGCTAGACTAGGATTTACAGCATATGCAAGTGCGGGGGCACTCAGGTCCTTAGTGTCAGCTTTTTATTTTGGCTTTCGATTTTCAAAGTTCTGTATCTTTTAAATGAAGAAAAATCAAAATTAAGTCCAAAGCACCGTTAGTGCTTAAAGCTTTTGCTTGTACTGGATACCCAAGGGGAAAAAAGTCCAGCTGCGAGCAATTGGCCCTCAAACGGCAATTGCCCTCTGTGCCTCGTCACGCCGGAGGACTGCAACCATCTATTCGTACACTGCAGATTCACACAACAAGTGTGGCTGTGGTTCAGAATTTGGACACGGGCGGATTTTCAGGTGCCAGCGGATCGTTTCACTAGTACTGAAGACTGGTGGCTGCAAGCACGTAAAGAAGTTCCCAAGCCCACCGGTCGTGATTTTGACACAATCGCTATCTTGATTCACTGGAAGATTTGGAAGGAAAGAAATTCCAAATTTTTTTGAGCAGAAAGCAAGCAATCCATTCAGGGTTTTGGATCTGGTCAGAGAAGATATTGGGACATGGAGGGCGGCAGGTTGTGTTTCAGACATCAGCAACCTCTCTTGAGTCGCTGGCTAGGTTCCTTTTGGCTGATTTGGACGGCCTCTGTTGTCGCTTGTATTTCTGGTTTTTGATAACTTCTGCTGTCACTCTTGTATTTTGGATCATTTTCTTCCGTGGGTTAACTCTTGCTGTATTGTTTCCCCTTGATTCTGAATAAAGTTCGGCCGACGGCCCTTCGACGACCAGCTGCGAGCAGCCTGCAACTAGCAAGGCTGAGATGCGACCTTGGGAGGGGAGGAAAATAGACACCCAAAAGATGCTGCTTTAGAGTACTGTGTCAGGTTTTAATTTAATCTAATAGTACTCTGTACTCCTACAGATGCTGTCGCGCCATCGTGTTCTGTGAATTGTTAAACGTAGTATCTCCCGTTTCTCTGCCTCGTGAATCCAAGCAGTTGAAAGTGTATTAGTTTAACCTGATATTAGTGCGTGCGAGGATCTTTCCGCGCCAACTTAACCCTAACCAAAAAGGAAGACGTATTCCACCCATCACCTTTCCGCGAGCTGATTGATGTGGCTTCACTTCTAATCTCCGAGTTTGACTAACAGCTAGTAGGGATTAGTTTCGTAATGCTACCTGTCTATTAAGTATGCCCCGCCAGCTCAAGCATCTGTACCTCTAACCTACCGTATCGTAAAGGTCAATGCGATGGGATTCTAACATTTCTTGTTCAAAAGGAAGACTTCATGCATATACAAATAAAATATGTGATCGAGATAACAGTGGTTGGTACTACCCGGCCTCTGCATCAACTAAAAAACGACCACTTGACTTTTTTTCTTCTTCTGGACAAGGAGGTTAAAAAAACGGCCTCTGCATCAATCAATGTATACAATCATCTTTATTAATTGTTCATCAAAGGCCTGACAAAGACATATGTCAAGCCATGCAAAGCCACCACTCACATCTACAAATTCGATAATGTGAAGTAATTTCACTCCACATATTTAAAACCGGTGTCGTCACGGATCCATCCATATAACGCGTCGAAACGTACATCTGGTGCAGCAAACCTAAAGCGTACACCACTTGCACACGGTTTAGAAGCCGTCATCATCATCGAACCGCTGACCCATCTTTAGGAAAGACATCCGCATCATTCTTACGAGTCCGGCCATCCGCCGACGCCAGTACGGCGCACAACAATACACCTCCCAGCGCGCAAAATGCTGAGCACGTCGCGGTCGCTGCTGGTACACCGCAGCACCATGCCGCCAAGTCCGACCAACCGACACAGGTTGAAGTATCTGGAGGATCTGTCGTGCGTGGCATCTACCGAATAGACATGACACATCGTAGCACCTGTCGGCCAGGCATGACTTGACATCTCCACCGAAGTTCGGGGCAAGACGAATCCACTCCACATGTTGCCTCTGTCTTCCAGCGCTATTCCATAAATGATGCTCCCTAGAGAGAAACGACACCGTACTGTCGCCATCGTCCGATCTGGAAGACCAGATCCAATGGTATCCCCTGGAGCAGCACAAGTGGGTCGACAATAGTTACACGGCGATGTCTTCATCAAGATAACGACGCAGAATGCCGCAATCCCCGCCGTCAGCTCAGGTTTTACCAACAACTATGTCTCCCCGACTCGTAGCCGGGACTAGATGCCGTATGTTGAGAACCAACCACCCAGCCTCAGGCCAACTACCTCCGGCCAAGGAGATGACCACCAGATCCGTTGGCGCATGCAGCAGGGCGCACCGATCGGCATGACCGGATGCCACACCCGCATGCAATCGGCCCTCCAGCAGGCCCTCCACGGCGCCCCTCCATGCCACCGCTACCAAGCCGGACTAGACAACCCAGCCGCCTCACAAGGCCATGCGCAGAGCCTGCCGCCGCCGCCCTGGATCTAATCTCGGTCGGCCACCGCGTCGTGCCGCGATCCAATCTCGGCTGCGCCACCACTCGCATCGAAATGCCCATGGGCATGGTCATCTTGGTTGAAAGTCATTGATCTTCATATGAGATAGGGTAGTTTATGAAGTTTTTTTTTCAAGTTTGTCGTATTGTCAGTTATCATTTTCCCACAAGCTATCGCATATAGAAGGCCCCCATGTAAAAGGATTTCAATTTTTTTAGCCTTTTTCATTTTCTATAGATTCTTTCGGATTGTTCTCAAAATTGCATGGACAACTAATCATACAAAAAGGTTTGGGATTTGACCTTTCGTTGTGGACACTGCCTACGTTCCTAATGTGGAAGGTAAACATGATTTTTCAGAATTTATAGGACCAAACTAGAGCACACTTGCAGTTCAAATTTGAATTACTTCATGTATATCACGAGAAAATCAATAAATCAATGAAATATGGGAAGATCACTCTAAAATTCATGAAAATTTGGCGGTTGGAATAGCATGTGGTCTACCTTAGGTGTCAATTGAAAATGGCACAATTTACAATAATATTTACGACACTTGCTTCTCAAAAAAGTCATCTGGGGCACAAGAACAATGGAAAATTAATTTTTTGCTTGTGGTTTGTCAGTTTATCATTTTTCCCACAAGCTGTTGCACATAGTAGACCCTCATAGGAATAATTCGGCCTCTTTTTTGTACAAGATGGGCTAGGATTTTTCTTGTATACCGGGCTGTCTCCAGAAATCCGGGGGCCCAAAATTTTGTGCAATTCATATCATCAAAAAATTATTATCCATAAAACATAATTTTGCTTTATTGTGTAATTTCAAGTCTATTTTATTTCGTATAATATTAGGCATATGTCAAATACTAATGCTAATAATAGTAAAGGGGTAGTTAGGGCATTTCCAAGGTGGACCGACAAACCCCCTGCAACCTTCCAGACCCCGCTGTCTGGACCGCGGAAGCCATCCAACGCGGTCCTGTATCGATCTGCGGGACGGTCAGGAGGCGATCTCTCTCGCAAACAAAAGACAAATGTGAGGCAGGCTTTGCCGGAGTCCGAACAAATCCCAAGATCGTTTCTGACCACCCTGGTCCACCCAAAAACCCCTCCCGCCGCTCCCACGCTTTCCTTCCGATGCACGCGCCGCTTACCGCGCGAAATTCATGCCGCCTCAGAGCATGTAGCGGCCGGCATTGATAGGTAATCGAAGGGAGGGCGGCGCTAATCGAAGCGACCTCTCAGCAGCCACCGCTTTAATGCGGACGTAGGTTCCCGAGGAACCAACTCCGGCCATTGCGTCGTGTTGAAGTGGACTGCCCCTTCGCCTAGGCCTCACCGCGGCTATTTAAACCGTGCACAGGTGATGCACGGAGCCGCACCCCCTTCCGCGAGCACGGGGCCCCTCCCCTCCGTTCTCGAGCCCCTCCCTCCCCCTCTTTGACCCAAGCTCCAGCGATGCCGAAGTCGTGGTGCTACGCGCCAACAGGCTGAGTAGGCAGAAGCTCCTCCTCTGGCGGTCTTTGCGTCGCCGCAGACTCTCTCCGGGCCCGTCAGCGTCCACGACGGCCGGCTCCTCCACTAAGGAGGAGATGTCACCAGTGATGAGGTGGACCAAGCGCCGCCGCAACCGCCCCGACTCCTCAAGGAGGCCGCTCTGACGGACGAACCGTCAGATCAAGATAATGACAGAGTGGTCGCTCCGTTACATGGGGTCGTCGCAGCATCGTCGGCGCACATGAAGGAGGAGGAGTCATCCCCACCGAGCCACCGCGTCAAGCCCGAGCCAACGTCCACTCTCCTGCCGATGAACGAGGAGCCGGCCTCGCCCCGGCAAAACCGTCGTTCTCGTCGCCGCGCCCCCACCGCCTTGCTGTCAAGGAGGAGCTGCCGCCCACGGTCAAGAAGGCGAAGGGCCGCCTCCTCCACTAGCTTGGCGGTCCATCGGGCTCGAGGGCCGTCGTATCCGAGGCAGAGCGTGTGCCTCAACAACAGGAGCGGTACGACCATCGCAATGCTAGCCGTTGCTTTGCGTTCGCCAAGAGCGACATGGCGCCTGACTGGGTCCGCAACAACCTAGACCTCGCCGCCGCCTGGGCGCTCGACCCCTCTGTGAGCACCGCGGAGACGGCCGGCAAGTGTCACTGCCGCCTTGATGGCGAGCTCGCTAAGATCGGCGAGGAGTGATCGCTTAGCGATTGCTCCGCCAACGCCGCTCACGGCAATGCCGTCGCCAGGGCTCCGAAGGCCACGTCGGCAGTGGCCGCAGCGACATTCCGCACAATGCAGTAGGGGGTGGAGCGGCTCCTCCGCGAGCGTCAGGCAAATGCTGGAGAAGGCTGTCGCGGCCTTCTGGGACCGTTCCTCCACTGGAGGGACCATGCAACGGCACCGACGAAGACGGCGGTGCGGCAGGGCAGGGCGGCCACGCATACGAGGTGGTCATCCGATGTACGGTTTAGGTTTTTTTTTTCTATTTTTAGTTAAACGGTTGAAATATCGGCCTTTTTATGTAAATTATATTTGAACTGGAATAAAATCTGTCCGATTTGATCGAATTTCGTGAGGTTGCTTCGAATTGTCGTCCTCCCGCATCCGGGTTCGCTGGAGAAAATTTGCGGGTTAACGTTCGAAATGCCCTAATAATAAAGTAATTAACTAACCTCATATTCTACCAAAAAGGAACGTCCGTTTTAGATTGAACCTCAACTTCCGGCCTTTGTCTCTTCTTACACTTTGCAACACCAGAATAAATTTTGCTAATTCTCGTAGACATGATGAAGACTCAGGTACAAAACCAAAAAATTATAAATGATCAAACCCAATATAATTAGTTTGAAATATTGCTTTTTTCGATAGTGTTCCAAATATTGCTTTATTTTTTTGCGAAGAGAGTTTCAAATATTGCTAGATGACTATATCATTCAAATACAAGAAATAAACTGAAAAAAAGACCTTGCTCTTCGAGATTAAAACACCTTAGGTAGTCCGGGCGTGGGTGTGTTCCTGATCGAAACAACGAACGGCACCGCGGTCCGCGACTGTTGCGTCTCGCGGCAGCAAGACAATCAGCAGATGGGAACGGATCGGATCATCGGAGGTCACTGCGCCGCCGTGAGCAAGACTGCTAGGGCATCGGCGCCTCGCTGTATTCGCCTAGGGCTTCGGTAATCGCGGACCGACAGGCGCCAGTTCGGCTGCAACGAAGCGGACTCCATGGATCTGGGTCGTGTCCTGGCTCCCGATCGGTACACTGGGCCTTTTTTTTGGCCTTTGACCTTTTCCTCTTCTGTAGTGGACTTTTAGCGGCAACCGAGACAACTAAAGAAGCTTCCATCAACAGGGTTTTTGGTTCGGTGGGGGCCCCACGATTTGCGGTCGCTCAGTATTACGTTCCCCCTTATCGACGGGCCTGCTTGTATATATACACAGCCGGCCAGCGGCCTTCCGCCAAAAGCATCCACAGGCAACCATGTCTAACGTAATGGACGCACCTCCGCCACCAACGTGCCAGCACACCTCCCATCCGGCGCACAAGCTTACGCTTGTGCAGATCGGCGGCGCACAATTCAAGTGCGACGGCTGCGCGCAGGGCGGCCGGGATCCGAGGTACCGGTGCGAGCTATGCGACTTCGACCTCCACATACAGTGCGCCCTAGCGCCACCCGTCTTCCCGCACCCTATGTTGGCGGGCCGGACATTCACCCTCTGCTCGGGTATGGGCAAAAGGTTCTGCAACGCTTGTGGCGACGCCGTGCTCGGCATGGTGTACCATGACGGCCAGGCCGACCTCGACCTCCACCCGTGCTGCGCTTTCCTCAAGGACTGCATCGTCTACCTTGGACGCGTCTTCCAACTCCGCCAGGAGGTGGCCGCTACCTGCATGCTGTGTGGCCAAAACGGGCCGCGCGGAAAGTTCTGGTCCTACGCCTTGCATGCCAATGGTGGCGTTGAGAACATTCACATCGCCTGCATGCTATATGCTGATCACAACCAGACCGGTGCCGCTGGTATGTTCTCAACATCCTTCTGATTTTATTTTCTTTGCGTGGTGAACATTCTTGTGATTTGGAGCACTCAAAGACAAAATTTATTCATTTCTTTCTTCTCAACATATATGCAGAACACTCCCGTTCTACTTCTAGTCATCAGATGACAGGTAATCCTATTCCTACCTCTGGTCATCAGATGACAGATAATCCTATGCCTACCTCTGGTCATCAGATGACAGATAATCCTATTCATACCTCTGGTCATCAGATGACAGGTAATCCTATCAATGGTCATGAGATGCCCGGTAATCCTATTCCTACCTCTAGTCATCAGATGATAGGTAATCCTATTCCTACCTCTGGTCATCAGATGACAAGTAATACTATCAATGGACATCAGATGCACGGTAATCCTATTCCTACCTCTGGTCATCAGATGACGGGTAATCTAATCAACGGTCATCAGATGCCCGGTAATCCTATTCCGACCTTTGGTCATCAGATGACAGGTAATCCTACATATGGTTATCAGATGACAAGTAATCCTATCAATGGCCATCAGACGCCGGGTACTCCTATTCCTACCTCTAGTCATCAAATGACAGGTAATCCTATCAATGGTCATCAGATGCCAGGTAATCCTATTCCTACCTCTGGTCATCAGATGACAGGTAATCCTACCTATGGTCATCAGATGCCAGGTAATCCTACCTATGGTCATCAGATGCCAGGTAATCCTACCTATGGTCATCAGATGACAGGTAATCCTATCAATGGTCATTAGATGCCAGGTAATCATATTCCTACCTATGGCCATCAGATGACAGGTAATCCTACCTATGGTCATCAGATGCTCGGTAATCCTACCTCTTGTCATCAGATGACAGGTAATCCTACCTATGGTCATCAGATGCCAGGTAATCATAACTATGGTTATCAGATGCCAGGTAATCCTAACAATGGTTATCATATGTTCGGTAATCCTATTCCTACCTATTGTCATCAGATGACAGGCAATCCTTCCTCTGGTCATCAGATGCCCGGTAATCCTACCTATGCTCATCAGATGATAGGTAATCCTACCTATGGTCATCAAATGACAGCGGGTAATTATACCTCTCGTCCTCAGATGTTAGGTAATTCTACCTACAGTCAGATGGCAGGCAATCCTACCTCTAGTCAGGTGATGTCAGTTGCTTCGGTCCTTGGCGTGGTGGCGGGCATCAATGTTTGCGCCTCCTTAGCCAACAACATCGTAGAGTTAACTCATGACTTCACCGGTGGGGACTCAAAGGAAGAAGGAGAATAAAATGGTGATGATGACTATTAGCCGTTTAAGGAAAACGATATGTAATAAAGTTGTAAAACTTTTCAAGTGTTCAGTACTCATATATTTATATCCGAATTCGAATAAAGTTGTAATTTATAAATTCAGTATTAACTAATGGGTTGGCCTGCATAGATTGCATGGATAGATTTATTGTTGATCTTTAATTTGAATTTGCATTATTTAATTTCATTGTGGACATGTATTTTTTTGGGACAAGACATTTTTGAAGCACATGTCAAGGATGGTGCATAACTTATGTAGATATAAATGATTTTTTGGGTCAAAAATGGTGCTATAAGATTTGTGCAATTCGGATATGTCCCGCAACCATGGATCTTGTTTTGTCACTACGTGTTGCAATGATAGAATAATGTTCTTTACAAAATGAAGATGAAGTGTGTCACGGTGGATGGGCTGTCCGGTCTAGTATAGCAGCAAGGGCGAAGACGTGAAATGGAGATCAAGCTCAAGCATGCAATGGGATGAGGACATGTCTCTACATGAGACTATGAGTGGATGGTGTAGTTCACATGATAGTCGGCGTGTATTGCGTTAGATGTGAATGGTGTAGTCTATATGGCAGTATGACTGGGAATCTAGGCATAGCCTAGTGGTGGGAAGGGGCTGATGCCTTCCCACCCATGCAGGTTCAAGGCACGGTACTTTCAGTTTGGGTTTGTTACACCAATTATACTGTAGGGGTTCCCTTACAGTCTTTCTGTCAAAAAAATCTATATCATACGCTCGAGGTGGATCGTCAAGTTGCGCATCTACAATGCATTAAGATCGGATGAAGCGGTGATAATTCAAGATTAGTATCATCAAGATTAGGAGGAGTTGTTAGCTCGTAATCTTGAGTTTGACTTACATGCAAAGCTAGTCTATGTGCAATTAGTACTACGTGCATGTGTCCGGCTGCTAGCTAGTCGTTACCTAGTAGCTAGTACATGTACGAGCCAAGATGGCAACAGGTACGAAACACATCAGCTTTTACTTTTCCAAACTCATTCTGGCGAGAAAATCGCAAGCCCGTCACCGTTCTCGTCCCCATGCATGCGGATAGTTTTTTGCCCATCCCCTAAACCACAGGAAACTGTCCCCGCGAGTACTTAGTGAAAACAGCAGCTTTTGAAACAAAAACATGATCACATTAGAATTATAGCTGCAAAAAAGCATATATAAACAAGAACCATAGTATATTTTAGCAGCAACAACGTAAGATAAACAGCAACAACATAGAATAGCATCTCAGCAGGAAACCTAGTATATTTCAGCAGTACAACTTGAGAAAATTTCAGCACCATACAGTAGTATGTTTCATCAACATTTCAGCAATAGCAGTATCTAAAAGCAGCATATTTCCGCACAAAGCAACAAACCATTTTAGCAGTTACTACATCTAAATCTACGAGTCGGCACGTCGAATACTAGTTATGTTACTATATCTGTTGATCTCCGTTTGTGGTGTGCAGGACAGCTCAAGGGACCGAGCGAGGGGTGCTCGTGCACTCGAGGGGTCGGGGCCGGCCGTGTTCGTGTATGTCGGGTTTCGGTTCGGGTACTACTCAAATGGTTTTGAACCCGCAAAACATGCCGGGTTTTATAATGTATCCATCAGTAGCCCCACCGGGTTAGAAAGATGTCCATCCCTGTCCCCTAATCTCCCCTAATAATGAAGTACATATTTCTTCTACCCGTTCACCGTCATCTAAATAACCCCCGAATTTGGCAAGAATTACCCACCAATGCCGCCCGTAAGTGGCAAAAATGATTCGCTTTTTCCCTTAAATTCACTGGCCATCGTGTTTTGTTCATGTACATAGTTATCCCTTTAGATACCACAAGTGCACAAGCATCCTACTGGCTGGAGCCTTCTACTTCCACTTGGGAGACCCAAGTTAGAACCCCCCTTTTTCTGCCTTTTCTCCTTGATTTCAGGATCGCGTAAGATAGAGGCAACCCTTTTTCTGCCTTTTCTCCTTGATTTCACATAAGATAGAGGCAACCCTTTTTCTGCCGTTTCTCATTGATTTTAGGTTTGCGTAAGATAGAGTTGCCTCGCCCAAGTGCCATCTTAGAAGATGGGTGGCACATTGTTGCAATTTCGGCCAAGCTATTTTCTTTGTAACATTTCTTTTTTTGGCAAATTCAAATCTTTTCAAAATATTGATATCTTTCAAACCCTAACTTCAACTTTAGAACATTAGATATGGAAATAGCTCAGAAAAATGTTTAGATTCCAAATATGATATTATCTTTCATGTTAATCTTGTCTAAAATTATGTTTATGTTACACCTTTAATTAATACTTTTCTTTATATGGGGTATTTTGAAAATGTTTATTCGTTATGCATGTCCTTACAGATTGATTGTTTTCGATGGAGATATCTAATATGTTTGCAACCACTAGTAGAAAAAGGGTCAAATGGGAAGCACATTAGTGCCGGTTTGATTTTGAGCCGGCACTAATGTGTCCATTAGTGCCAGTTCCAACGGCTAGCCGACCGCTCTCATTAGTACCGGTTCATGGCGAACCTTTAGCACCGTTCGTGCCACGAACCGGTACTATAGTGAGTGATGGCAGGATGTTGTCAGTCTGGGGCCCCTCCAGTACCTTTAGTACCGGTTTGTGTCACAAACCGGTACTAAAGGTCGTCCTACATAAACCCTTCGTCCACCCGAGCTTGCTCTGTTCTTCCCCTTTCCCCTCTCCTCTCTGTTCTTCCCCTCTTCCTCTCGAGCTCATCCCACATTTTGCCCAAAATTTGTCAAGATTTAAAGGCCCCCATCCATTCAAATGATCACAAAGGTTAGCAGCTTTGTCCTTTCATCTCTCATTGCTAGATTAGCTCTTGCAATGCTTTATATAGTGATTAATTTGGGAGGAATTATATGTGCTAGTATTTGATTTATACGCAATTTGAGGTCAAAAATAACACTTAGTTTGCATATGTAGGTGTGGTTTAATTAGTGCCTTCTAAGTCTCCGTCGTAACCACCATCGATCGCCCGCACCGTCCCATCGCCGGCACCACCTTGTGGTGAGCCTCTTGTTCATGAATATTTTGTATAAAAAATTGATGTTTCTTGTTCATGAATATATAGTTACTCGTATAATTATCTTACCCATACGTTGTTTGTTATAAATAGTGCCATGGTTTTGATATCAGTCCCCGTCGGCCCTCGTCCTTGTTATGATTCGGATGTGGTATATTCTCTTATAAAACTAGTTGTTGCATTTCGTGTTTATGAAAAATTATGCCCATCAAGTTGACATAGATATTTTTATCTAGGAGGTTTTGTAGGGGAACGTAGTAATTTCAAAATTTTTCCTACGCACACGCAAGATCATGGTGATGCATAGCAACGAGAGGGGAGAGTGTGATCTACGTACCCTTGTAGACCGACAGCGGAAGCGTTGTGACAACGCGGTTGATGTAGTCGTACATCTTCACGATCCGACCGATCCAAGCACCGTTACTCCGGCACCTCCGAGTTCTTCGCACACGTTCAGCTCGATGACGATCCCCGGGCTCCGATCCAGCAAAGCGTCGGGGAGGAGTTCCGTCAGCACGACGGCGTGGTGACGATCTTGATGTTCTACCGTCGCAGGGCTTCGCCTAAGCACCGCTACAATATGATCGAGATGGAATATGGTGGAGGGGGGCACCGCACACGGCTAAGGAACGATCACGAAGATCAACTTGTGTGTCCATGGGGTGCCCCTTGCCTCAGTATATAAAGGATAGAGGAGGAGGAGGCCGGCCAAGGCTTGGTGCGGCCAGGATGTGGAGTCCTACTAGGACTCCAAGTCCTAGTAGGAGTCCACCAAGAGGGGAGGAAGGGAGAAGGAAGTGGAGGAGAAGGAAAGGTGGCCGGCCCCCTTTTCCCTAGTCCAATTCGGACTAGAGGGGAGGGGGGGCGCAGCAGCCCCTTGGCCCTTTTTCCTCTTCCCACTAAAGCCCATCAAGGCCCATTGCTTCTCCCGTAACTACCCGGTACTCCGAAAAATACCCGAATCACTCGGAACCTTTCCGATGTCCGAATATAGTCGTCCAATATATCGATCTTTACGTCTCGACCATTTCGAGACTCCTCGTCATGTCCCCGATCTCATCCGGGACTCCGAACTCCTTCGGTATATCAAAACTCATAAACTCATAATATAACTGTCATCAAAACCTTGAGCGTGCGGACCCTACGGTTCGAGAACAATGTAGACATGACCGAGACACGTCTCCAGTCAATAACCAATAGCGGGACCTGGATGCCCATATTGGCTCCTACATATTCTACGAAGATCTTTATCGGTCAGACCGCATAACAACATACGTTGTTCCCTTTGTCATCGGTATGTTACTTGCCCGAGATTCGATCGTCGGTATCCAATACCTAGTTCAATCTCGTTACCGGCAAGTCTCTTTACTCGTTCCGTAATACATCATCTTGCAACTAACTCATTAGTTGCAATGCTTGCAAGGCTTAAGTGATGTGTATTACCGAGAGGGCCCAGAGATACCTCTTCGACAATCGGAGTGACAAATCCTAATCTCGAAATACGCCAACCCAACATCTACCTTTGGAGACACCTGTAGAGCTCCTTTATAATCACCCAGTTACGTTGTGACGTTTGGTAGCACACAAAGTGTTCCTCCGGCAAACGGGAGTTGCATAATCTCATAGTCATAGGAACATGTATAAGTCATGAAGAAAGCAATAGCAACATACTAAACGATCGGGTGCTAAGCTAATGGAATAGGTCATGTCAATCAGATCATTCACCTAATGATGTGATCCCATTAATCAAATGACAACTCATGTCTATGGTTAGGAAACATAACCATCTTTGATCAACGAGCTAGTCAAGTAGAGGCATACTAGTGACACTCTGTTTGTCTATGTATTCACACATGTATTATGTTTCCGGTTAATACAATTCTAGCATGAATAATAAACATTTATTATGAAATAAGGAAATAAATAATAACTTTATTATTGCCTCTAGGGCATATTTCCTTCAGTCTCCCACTTGCACTAGAGTCAATAATCTAGTTCACATTGCCATGTGATTTAACAACAATAGTTCACATCACCATGTGATTAACACCCATAGTCCACATCGATATGTGACCAACACCCAAAGGGTTTACTAGAGTCAGTAATCTAGTTCACATCGCTGTGTGATTAACACCCAAAGAGTACTAAGGTGTGATCATGTTTTGCATTGTGAGATAATTTTAGTCACCGGGTCTGTTATATGCAGATCCGTAAGTATTTTGCGAATTCTATGTCTACAATGCTCTGCACGGAGCTACACTAGCTAATTGCTCCCACTTTTAATATGTATATAGATCGAGACTTAGAGTCATCCAGATCTGTGTCAAAACTTGCATCGACGTAACTTTTTACGATGAACCTTTTGTCACCTCCATAATCGAGAAATATTTCCTTATTCCACTAAGGATAATTTTGACCAATGTCCAGTGATCTACTCTTAGATCACTATTGTACTCCCTTGCTTAACACAGTGTAGGGTATACAATAGATCTGGTACACATCATGGCATACTTTATAGAACCTATGGCTGAGGCATAGGGAATGACTTTCATTCTCTTTCTATCTTCTGCCGTGGTCAGGCTTTGAGTCTTACTCAATTTCATACCTTGTAACACAGCCAAGAACTCTTTCTTTGACTGTTCCATTTTTGAACTACTTCAAAATATTGTCAAGGTATGTACTCATTGAAAAAACTTATCAAGCGTCTTGATCTATCTCTATAGATTTTGATTCTTAATATGTAAGCAGCTTCACCGAGGTCTTTTTTCTGGAAACTTCCTTTCAAACACTCCTTTATGCTTTGCAGAATAATTCTACATTATTTCTGATCAACAATATGTCATTCACATATACTTATCCGAAATGTTGTAGTGCTCCCACTCACTTTCTTGTAAATACAGGCTTCATCGCAAGTCTCTATAAAACTATATGCTTTGATCAACTTATCAAAGTGTATATTCCAACTCCGAGATGCTTGCACCAGTCCATAGATGGATCGCTGGAGCTTGCATATTTTGTTAGCACCTTTAGGATTGACAAAACCTTCTGGTTGTATCATATACAACTCTTCTTTAATAAATCTATTAAGGAATGCAGTTTTGTTTATCCATTTGCCAGATTTCATAAAATGCGGCAATTGCTAACATGATTCGGACAGACTTAAGCATAGATACGAGTGAGAAACTCTCATCGTAGTCAACACCTTGAACTTGTCGAAAACCTTTTGCGACAATTCTAGCTTTGTAGATAGTAATACTACTATCAGCGTCCGTCTTCCTCTTGAAGATCCATTTATTCTCAATTGCTTTCCGATCATCGGTCAAGTCAACCAAAGTCCATACTTTGTTCTCATACATGGATCCCATCTCAGATTTCATGGCCTCAAGCCATTTTGCAGAATCTGGGCTCACCATCGCTTCTTCATAGTTTGTAGGTTCGTCATGGTCAAGTTGCATGACCTCCAGAACAGGATTACCGTACCACTCTGGTGCAGATCTCACTCTGGTTTACCTACGAGATTCGGTAGTAACTTGATCTGAAGTTACCTGATCATCATCATTAGCTTCCTCACTAATTGGTGTAGTAGTCACAGGAACAGATTTTTGTGATGAACTACTTTCCAATAAGGGAGAAGGTACAATTACCTTATCAAGTTCTACTTTCCTCCCACTCACTTCTTTCGAGAGAAACTCCTTCTCTAGAAAGGATCCATTCTAAGCAACGAATATCTTGCCTTCGGATCTATGATAGAAGGTGTACCCAACATTTTCTTTTGGGTATCCTATGAAGACGCACTTCTCTGATTTGAGTTTGAGCTTATCAGGATGAAACTTTTTCATATAAGCATCGCAACCCCAAACTTTAAGAAACGACAACTTTGGTTTCTTGCCAAACCATAGTTCATACGGTGTCGTCTCAACAGATTCAGATGGTGCCCTTTTAACGTGAATGCAGCTGTCTCTAATGCATAACCCCAAAATGATAGTGGTAGATCGGTAAGAGACATCATAGATCGCACCATATCTAATAAAGTACGGTTATGACGTTCGGACACACCATTACATTGTGGTGTTCCAGGTGGCGTGAGTAGTGAAACTATTTCATATTGTTTTAAACTGAAGGCCAAACTCGTAACTCAAATACTCTTCTCTACGATCAGATCGTAGAAACTTTATTTTCTTGTTACGATGATTTTTCACTTCACTCTGAAATTCTTTGAACTTTTCAAATGTTTCAGACTTATGTTTCATCAAGTAGATATACTCAGATATGCTCAAATCATCTGTGAAGGTCAGAAAATAATGACACCTGTCGTGAGCCTCAATATTCATCGGACCATATACATCAGTATGTATGATTTCCAACAAATCTGTTGCTCGCTCCATTGTTCCGAAGAACAGAGTCTTAGTCATCTTGCCCATGAGGCATGGTTCGCAAGCATCAACTGATTCATAATCAAGTGATTCCAAAAGCCCATCAGCATGGAGTTTCTTCATGCGCTTTACACCAATATGACCTAAACGGTAGTGCCAGAAATAAGTTGCACTATCATTATTAACTTTGCATCTTTTGGTTTCAATATTATGATTATGTGTATCACTACGATCGAGATCCAACGAACTATTTTCATTGGGTGTGTAACCATATAAGGTTTTATTCATGTAAACAGAACAACAATTTATTCTCTTACTTTAATGAATAACCGTATTCCAATAAACATGATCAAATCACATTCATGCTTAACGAAAACACCAAATAACAATTATTCAGGTTCAACACTAATCCCGAAAGTATAGGGAGTGTGCGATGATGATCATATCAATCTTGGAACCACTTCCAACACACATCGTCACTTCACCCTTAACTAGTCTCTGTTTATTCTGCAACTCCCGTTTCGAGTTACTAATCTTAGCAACTGAACTAGTATCAAATACTGAGGGGTTGCTATAAACACTAGTAAAGTACACATCAATAACATGTATATCAAATATACTTATGTTCACTTTGCCATCCTTCTTATCTGCCAATCACTTGGGGTAGTTCCGCTTCCAGTGACCAGTCCCTTTGTAGTAGAAACACTTAGTCTCAGGCTTAGGACCAGACTTGGGCTTCTTCACTTGAGCAGCAACTTGCTTGCCATTCTTCCTGAAGTTCCCCTTCTTCCCTTTGCCCTTTTCTTGAAACTAGTGATCTTGTCAACCATCAACACTTGATGCTCTTTCTTGATTTCTACCTTCATCGATTTCATCATCATGAAAAGCTCGGGATTCGTTTTCGTCATCCCTTGCATACTATAGTTCATCACGAAGTTCTACTAACTTGGTGATGGTGACTAGAGAATTCTGTCAATCACTATCTTATCTGGAAGATTACCTCCCACTTGATTCAAGCGATTGTAGTACTCAGACAATCTGAGCATATGCTCACTAGTTGAGCGATTCTCCTCCATCTTTTAGCTATAGAACTTGTTGGAGACTTCATATCTCCCAACTCGGGTATTTGCTTGAAATATTAACTTCAACTCCTGGAACATCTCATATGCTCCATGACGTTCAAAACGTTCTTTGAGGTCCCGATTCTAAGCCATTAAGCATGGTGCACTAAACTATCAAGTAGTCATCATATTGAGCTAGCCAAACGTTCATAACGTCTGCATCTGCTCCTGCAATAGGTCTATCACCTAGCGGTGCATCAAGGACATAATTCTTCTGTGCAGCAATGAGGATAAACCTCTGATCACGGATCCAACCCGCATCATTGCTACTAACATCTTTCAACACAATTTTCTCTAGGAACATATCAAAATAAACACAGGGAAGCAACAACGCGAGCTATTGATCTACAAGATAATTTGCAAAATACTACCAGGACTAAGTTCATGATAAATTTAAGTTCAATTAATCATATTACTTAAGAACTCCCACTTAGATAGACATCCCTCTAATCCTCTAAGTGATCACGTGATCCAAATCAACTAAACCATGTCCGATCATCACGTGAGATGGAGCAGTTTCATTGGTGAACATCACTATGTTGATCATATCTACTATATGATTCACGCTCGACCTTTCGGTCTCCGTGTTCCGAGGCCATATCTGTATATGCTTGGCTTGTCAAGTATAACCTGAGTATTCCGCGTGTGCAACTGTTTTGCACCCATTGTATTTGAACGTAGAGCCTATCACACCCGATCATCACGTGGTGTCTCAGCACGAAGAACTTTCACAACGGTGCATACTCAGGGAGAACACTTCTTGATAATTAGTGAGAGATCATCTTAAAATGCTACCGTCAAACTAAGCAAAAATAAGATGTATAAAAGATAAACATCATATGCAATCAAAATATGTGACATGATATGGCCATCATCATCTTGCTTCTTTGATCTCTATCTCCAAAGTACTGTCATGATCTATATCGTCACCGGCATGACACCATGATCTTCATCATCTTGATCTATATCAATGTGTCGTCACGTGGTCGTCTCGCCAACAATTGCTCTTGCAACTATTGCTATCGCATAGCGATAAAGTAAAGCAACTATTGGACGCTTGCATCTCATGCAATAGAGAGACAACCATAAGGATTTTGCCAGTTGTCGATAACTTCAACAAAACATGATCATCTCATACAACAACTTATATCTCATCACGTCTTGACCATATCACATCACAACATGCCCTGCAAAAACAAGTTAGACGTCCTCTACTTTGTTGTTGCAAGTTTTACGTGGCTGCTACGGGCTTAAGCACGAACCAATCTTACCTACGCATCAAAACCACAATGATAGTTTGTCAAGTTGGTGCTGTTTTAACCTTCGCAAGGACCGGGCGTAGCCACACTCGGTTCAACTAAAGTTGGAGAAACTGACACCCACCAGCCACCTGTGTGCAAAGCATGTCGGTAGAACCAGTCTCGCGTAAGCGTACGCGTAATGTCGGTCCGGGCCGCTTCATCCAACAATACCGCTGAACCAAAGTATGACATGCTGGTAAGCAGTATGACTTATATCGCCCACAACTCACTTGTGTTCTATCGTGCATATAACATCAACACATAAAACCTAGGCTCGGATGCCACTGTAGGGGAACGTAGTAATTTCAAAAAATTTCCTACGCACACACAAGATCATGGTGATGCATAGCAACGAGAGGGGAGAGTGTGATCTACGTACCCTTGTAGACCGACAGCGGAAGCGTTGTGACAACGCGGTTGATGTAGTCGTACATCTTCACGATCCGACCGATCCAGGCACCGTTACTCCGGCACCTCTGAGTTCTTGGCACACGTTCAGCTCGATGACGATCCCCGGGCTCCGATCCAGCAAAGCGTCGGGGAGGAGTTCCGTCAGCACGACGGCGTGGTGACGATCTTGATGTTCTACCATCGCAGGGCTTCGCCTAAGCACCGCTACAATATGACCGAGGTGGAATATGGTGGAGGGGGGCACCGCACATGGCTAAGGAACGATCACGAAGATCAACTTGTGTGTCCATGGGGTGCCCCTTGCCTCAGAATATAAAGGATGGAGGAGGAGGAGGCCGGCCAAGTCTTGGTGCGGCCAGGATGTGGAGTCCTACTAGGACTCCAAGTCCTAGTAGGAGTCCACCAAGAGGGGAGGAAGGGAGAAGGAAGTGGAGGAGAAGGAAAGGTGGCCGGCCCCCTTTTCCCTAGTCCAATTCGGACTAGAGGGGAGGGGGGGCGCAACAGCCCCTTGGCCCTTTCTCCTCTTCCCACTAAAGCCCATCAAGGCCCATTGCTTCTCCCGTAACTACCCGGTACTCCGAAAAATACCCGAATCACTCGGAACCTTTCCGATGTCCGAATATAGTCGTCCAATATATCGATCTTTACGTATCGACCATTTTGAGACTCCTCGTCATGTCCCCGATCTCATCTGGGACTCCAAACTCCTTCGGTACATCAACACTCATAAACTCATAATATAACTGTCATCGAAACCTTGAGAGTGCGGACCCTACGGTTCGAGAACAATGTAGACATGACCGAGACACGTCTCCAGTCAATAACCAATAGCGGGACCTGGATGCCCATATTGGCTCCTACATATTTTACGAAGATCTTTATCGGTCAGACCGCATAACAACATACGTTGTTCCCTTTGTCATCGGTATGTTACTTGCCCGAGATTCGATCGTCGGTATCCAATACCTAGTTCAATCTCGTTACCGGCAAGTCTCTTTACTCGTTCCGTAATACATCATCTTGCAACTAACTCATTAGTTGCAATGCTTGCAAGGCTTAAGTGATGTGTATTACCGAGAGGGCCCAGAGATACCTCTTCGACAATCGGAGTGACAAATCCTAATCTCGAAATACGCCAACCCAACATCTACCTTTGGAGACACCTGTAGAGCTCCTTTATAATCACCCAGTTACGTTGTGACGTTTGGTAGCACACAAAGTGTTCCTCCGGCAAACGGGAGTTGCATAATCTCATAGTCATAGGAACATGTATAAGTCACGAAGAAAGCAATAGCAACATACTAAACGATCGGGTGCTAAGCTAATGGAATAGGTCATGTCAATCAGATCATTCACTTAATGATGTGATCCCATTAATCAAATGACAACTCATGTCTATGGTTAGGAAACATAACCATCTTTGATCAACGAGCTAGTCAAGTAGAGGCATACTAGTGACACTCTGTTTGTCTATGTATTCACACATGTATTATGTTTCCGGTTAATAAAATTCTACCATGAATAATAAACATTTATCATGAAATAAGGAAATAAAGAATAACTTTATTATTGCCTCTAGGGCATATTTCCTTCAGGTTTGTGAACCGGAAATTCCAACCGACCCTATTGTCGAGAGGTTAAATTTAGTTGAAAGAGAAAACGAGTATTTGAAAGAAAAATTGAAAAGAATTGAGGGGGAGAAGATGGAATTGGAGTTGCATGTTGCCGATGTCGTCGATGATCACAAGATCAAGATGGAGAAAATGCGCTTGAAGATTAGAAAGATTAGAAAATATGCCATTGATAATGAGGCTTGGTATCATTATGCTGTTGGATCAATTGTTACCTTACTTGCGATCTTGATTGCATTTGGTGTTGCATTTAAATGCTTTAGTTAGAGAGTTATCTGTTTGTTGCATTTAAGTGTTGTACGAACTTTATGTATGAACTTTATGTATGAACTTGTATTAATTTGGTCTTTTCGGTGTTGTGTAATGAAGATGAGCCGACAATGGATGTACGATGACCAATGCTCTCCCGAGTTCATTAATGGCGTGCAAACTTTTCTGCTTGCGGCTGAGGAAAACAAGCGGGCGGATGGTTTTATGCCTTGTCCATGTGCTAGCTGTAAGAATGATCACAATTACTCTAAGTCAAGAACCATTCACGTCCACCTCTTTGAGTCCGGTTTTCCACTATAATGTTTGTACCAAGCACGGAGAAGGAGGGGTTATGATGGAAGACAATGAAGAAGAAGAGGACGACGATAGCTATCCTGGCCATGGGTTCCCTGAATACAATGATACAACAATGGGGGAAGAAGCTGAGCCGGCAATGCGGGAAGAAGCTGAAGAAGAGGCATCAGATGAGCCCGCTGATGATCTAGCTCGGGCCATTGCCGATGCAAAGAGAAACTGTGCAAGTGATTTGGAGAAGAAGAAGTTGCAGCGCATGTTAGAGGATCACAAGAAATTTTTGTACCCGAATTGCGAAGCTGACAAGAAAAAGCTGGGCACTACACTGGAATTGCTGCAATGGAAGGCAGAGAATGGTGTATCTGACAAGGGATTTGGAAATTTCTGGTAATGATAAAGAATATGCTTCCAAAGGACAACGAATTGCCCGAGAGTATGTACGAAGCAAAGAAGGCTGTCTGCCCTCTAGGGTTAGAGGTGCAGAAGATACATGCATGCCCTAATGACTGCATCCTCTACCACGGTGAGTACGAGGATTTGAACGCTTGCCCGAAATGCGGTGCACTGCGCTATAAGATCAGCCGCGATGACCCTGCTGATGTCAGGGGCGAGCGCCCCAGGAAGAAGATTCCTGCCAAGGTGATGTGGTATGCTCCTATAATACCACAGTTGAAACGTTTGTTCCAAAACAAAGAGCATGCCAAGGCGATGCGGTGGCACAGAGAAGACCGTAAGAAAGACGGAAAGTTGAGAGTACCCACTGACGGGTCGCAGTGGAGAAAAATCGAGAGAAAGTACAGGAAGGAGTTTGCAGATGACGCAAGGAACATATGGTTTGGTCTAAGCGCAGATGGCATTAATCCTTTTGGGGAGCAAAGCAGCAACCATAGCACCTGCCTATGACTCTATGTTTGTATAACCTTCCTCCTTGGTTGTGCATGAAGCGGAAGTTCATCATGATGCCAATGCTCATCCAATGCCCTAAGCAACCCGGCAACGACATTGATGTGTACCTAAGGCCATTAGTTGAAGAACTCTTACAACTGTGGAATGGAACAGGTGTACGTGCGTGGGATGAGCACATGGGGGAAGAATTTGACCTAAAGGCGTTGCTGTTCGTGACCATCAATGATTGGCCTGCTCTCAGTAACCTTTTAGGACAGACAAACAAGGGATACCGCGCATGCACGCACTGTTTGGATGATACCGACAGTATATATTTGGACAATTGTAGGAAGAATGTGTACCTGGGACATCGTCGATTTCTTCTGAGCAGGCATCCCATAAGAAAGAAAAGCAAGCATTTCAAAGGTGATGCGGATCACCGGACGAAGCCTCGCCACCGTACTGGTGCTGATGTACATGATATGGTCAAGGATTTGAAGGTAGTCTTTGGAAAGGGTCCTGGCGGACAACCTGTTCCGAATGACGCTGATGGACGCGCACCCATGTGGAAGAAGAAATCTATATTTTGGGACGTGCCCTATTGGAAAGACCTAGAGATCCGCTCCGCAATCGACGTGATGCACGTGACGAAGAATCTTTGCATGACCCTGCTTGGCTTCTTGGGCGTGTATGGGAAGAGAAAAGATACACCTGAGGCATGTGAGGACCAACAACATATGCACGGAAAAGACGGCATACATCAGGGTCATGCCAGCTACGCTCTTACCAAAGAAGAGAAGGAAATCTTCTTTGAATGCCTACTCAGTATTAAGGTACCGTCTGGCTTCTCGTCAAATATAAAGGGAATAATAAACATGGCAGAGAAAAAGTTCTAGAACCTAAAATCTCATGACTGCCACGTGATTATGACGCAACTGCTTCCGGTTGCATTGAGGGGGCTTCTACCGGATAACGTTCGATTAGTCATTGTGAAGCTATGTGCATTCCTCAATGCAATCTCTCAGAAGGTAATCGATCCAGAAATCATACCAAGGTTAGAGAATGATTTGGTGCAATGTCTTGTCAGTTTCGAGTTGGTGTTCCCACCATCCTTCTTCCACATCATGACGCACGTCCTAGTTCACCTATGCGAAGAGATTAACATTTTGGGTCCTGTATTTCTACACAATATGTTCCCCTTTGAGAGGTTCGTGGGAGTCTTAAAGAAATATGTTCATAACCGTGCTAGGCCAGAAGGAAGCATCTCCAAGGGCCATCACAATGAGGAGGTCATTGAGTTTTATATTGAATTTATTCCTGACCTTAAGCCGATTGGTGTTCCTGAATTGCGGCATAAGGGCAGACTTGATGGAAAAGGCATGCTAGGAGGGAATCAACTAATATGTATGGACGGACATTCTCTCACTGAGGCACACTACACAGTTCTATAGAATTCCGCCTTGGTGGCTCCGTATATGGACGAACATAAGAATTTTCTACGCTCCAAACACCCGGAGCGGTCTGATGACTGGATTACACCTGAACAAACCAGGAGTTTCGCCGGCTGGTTGCAGACACGTACCATGCATGACGCCTCTATTGAAGATGACTTGTACTCGTTGTCCCAGTTACCATCTTCGAATATAATGACTTTCAAAGGGTACGAGATAAATGGTAATACATTTTACACGATCGCCCAAGATAAGAAGAGCACCAACCAAAACAGTGATGTTCACTTTGATGCAATAACCAAGATGGGAAAGGAAACATATTATGGTTACATAGAGGACATATGGGAACTTGACTACGGACGTGGTTTGAAGGTCCCTTTGTTTCGGTGCAAATGGGTCAATATGACATGAGACGGGGTAATGGAAGACCGGCAGTACGGAATGACAACAGTGGATCTCAACAATCTTGCATATGCAGACGAACCATTCGTCCTAGCCAATTATGTGGCACAGGTTTTCTATGTGAAGGACATGTCTACCAAGCCGAGAAAAAGAAAAGATAAGGAAGCGAATGCATCATACGATGAGCCAAAGCGCCACATAGTTCTTTCTGGGAAGAGAAACATCGTGGGAGTGGATGACAAGACAGACATGTCAGAAGATTATGAAAAGTTTGATGAAATTGCTCCATTCAGAGTGAATATTGACCCGAGCGTCCAGTTAAATGATGAAGATTTTCCGTGGCTACGGCGCAAAGGGACACACGCAAAGAAAAAGTTTCACACCCAAAGATCTGGGATGTGATCGGCTTCACTATCATCACTTTCTTCTGTGTCTCACACCCAGGAGGGAATCTCTGTAATAGTTAGGGTAGTTATGTGTTTTGGCATTTGAAACGCGAAGAAATTTTATGAGCAAACAAATTCTTTCATGCATTTACTGATTTTTCAGCTAAATGACCCAGAAATTGAAAAGCACTTGAAATGAACTCAGAAAAGGTTGAAAGTTGGCATGGTATCATAATTTCACCCACATAGCATGTGCAAAAAAGTAGAGAGGGTTACGGCAAAAACTGAATGCACTTCGTGTACAAAAATGGACAATCTCTTTTGAAGTATCAGGGTTTCGGATGAAAACTCATCTGTTACAAAGGCATTTCATTTTTTAAATAACCTAAGCATTATCAAATTGAGTATAATGATAAAACACACTAATATTAAACATAAGAAAAAATAATTACTGAAAAATCTATTTTCACAAACTAGTGATTCACATAAATTTCAAATAATTCAAAATTTAAACTATTCAAATTTGAAAACTACCGGCACTAACAGAAAGTTTGTAATTTTTTGTACATAAAGCAAAAATATTCACAAAGAAACTCTAAATACTGCAAAAAACAACTCAAAAATAAATAAAACAAAAATAAATAAAGCAAAAAAATAAGAAAATAAAAAAGCCCGCCTATTAGGCCAGAGCGGCCTACATACGACTAGAAACCGAACGTGTTGTTGGGCCTGGATGCAGGCCCGCAAAGGCCTAGTAGGCCTACTTTGGAGAGGAGCTCGAGAGAGCTACCGCACTAGGGCTTATAAACCAGTGCGGACGCCCCTCGGCTAGCGAGGCGGGATTAAACTTGCCGCACCGCACCTGCGCCAGCGCACCCTTTTAGTATCGGGTCGTGGCTCCAACCGGTACTAAAGGGTGGGTCTTTAGTACCGGTTGGTGCCACCAACCGGTACTAAACGGGTGCGCTTCCCGCCGCTTGGCCTGGCCAAAACAGACCTTTAGTACCGGTTGGTGGCTCCAACCGGTACTAAAGGGGGGGTTCTATATAAGAAAACACTTCAAAATTTCATCAGTTTCTCATCTCTCCCTCTGCTTCTTCTCCTCTGCCCCGTCGCCGCCACCCCTCGTCGCCTCCTCTGTCGCTGTCCCCGTCATCATCCCCGTCGCCGTCCGTCGCCGTCCCCGTCGCCGTCGCCGCCCCGGCCGCGTCCCCGTCCCGGCCGCGTCCCCGTCCCCGTCATCCCCGTCGCCACGCCTCGCCCC
>NC_041392.1:8529637-8582943 GCF_002162155.2 Triticum dicoccoides
CGTCCCCGCCCGGCCCCTCCCCGTCCCCGTCGCCGCCGCCCCGTCCCCATCGATCTTCGTCGTCACCGCCCGTCGCCGTCCCCGTCGCTGGCCCCCGTCGCCTCACCTCGCCGCCGGTGAGCTCCTGGCCGCCACCATGTCCACACACACACACACATTGTTTTTTACTTTTTTAGTTATAAATTTTAGTTATAGAATTTTTTTCAGTTTTTCAGTTATAGAAATGTTAGAAAATTTTCTGTTTTTTAGTTATAGGAATATTAGAAATGTTATAGAAATGTTAGTTATATAGAAATGTTATAAATGTTTCTGTTTTTTAGTTATAGAAATATTTATAGAAATTTTAGCAATTTTTCTGTTTTTTAGTTATAGAAATATTAGAAATGTTATAGAAATGTTAGTTATATAGAAATGTTAGAAATTTTAGAATGCCTAAGTGGGATAAGTCTGAGTAAGAGATGGAGGATGCCTAAGTGGGATAAGTCTGAGCAAGAGATGGAGGATGCAGGGGTCACTCCGGTTACTAGGAGCTGCCCCCCCAGGTGCAGAACTTGGTTCTATGCACATGGGGGGCGTTGGACCCGAAGACAGGCCTGGTTTCGAAGAAGGCAAGTCTAAAAGGAGCCGAACAAAAGTTACTTGATGCAATAGAAGATGCTTGAAAGGGGGTATTCATGCCCAACAGAGAGAACGGTGAGCTTACGCGCACCCTGAGAAATCCTGAACACCCAGGAAGAAGACGAGGCAAGGGCGTTATTCCCTGGTATGAGGGCTTTTCGGAATGGAACGACGACTACAGGAGCCGTGCAAGAAAGAAGATGGAGGAGGAGAAGAAGAGGAAGCTGGAGGAGGAGCAGAGGAAGCAGGACGCAGAACGCCTTCAAGGCCTAGAAGCAAGGCACGCGGACTTGGCATTCAAATTCCAGCAGCAGCAGCAGCAGATCGACTCACTTAGCCAGGAAAGGGGGTCTCAGCAGCGGCAGCAGCAAGCGGATGATCGTCCAACATTGGATAGCACTGTCCCATCCATGCCGAGAAGCAACGTTGGTTCCGCCCCGGGCGACGCACTGCTGGATACATACCCTGTGGATGACATCATAGAGAACACTAATTGTGCGCTACACTTCAAAATGAAGAACATATCCATGAAGGTGGCGGACGCCGTTGCTTTTACAAATACCCCCGAAGCAACCTTTCACTGCACCCCGATTCCAGCGGGCTATGCTCGTGTCTTGGTTGATTAGGTGGTGGACCAATATTCGGGGCTAGAGATTGAAATTCCTGGAGGTGACGACGAGCACACACTGGGAGAGGCCATACGTCGTACCATCCTATGGAGAAAGGATTGCATCATCTTTCGAAGGCCACAGACACCACGTCTGCCGACTCCTCCTGGAAGTCCGCCACCGAGTCAGCAGACTCCCGCTCCTCCAAGTCCACGAACGCGTGAGCTGACTCCTCCTCGAAGTCCGCCACCATGTCACCAGACTCCCGCTCCTTCAAGTCCACAAACACGTGAGCCGACTCGTCCTCGAAGTCCGCCACTGTATCAACAGACTCCCGCTCCTCCAAGTCCACCAATGCGTGAGCAGACTCCTGCTCCAACTCAGCCACGTCAGCCGTCTCCGCCGTCTCAGCAATCGCAGAAGAGACACGCCGCAGCTATGGTGCGTAGCGGTACAAGTCGAGGTAGTACATGAGGTACATGCGGAGACAAGCGATATAAATATGGTCCAAGCCTCGCTCCTCTTCCTCAGAGGCCTTAGGACATGACCGAGGAGCAAAACGAAGCCATAGTGAAGGCCCAAGTGGACGCCCATTTTGGACCGAAACCGGCACCGCTGCCGAGGGAGAAAGTGCCGGAGGAAAAGATTGACCACTTCATTTGTATGGCTAGACCACTAGCTCCCAAGCCTGTTAGACTCAGACTATGAGCGCCAAATCAGGAAGGCACATCGAGCACGACTACAGAAGGAAGCGAGCTTGAGATCGAGCCAACAAGCAACTGGCAAAAAATGCGGGAAAACCGTTCCCCAGCTGGGAGAACAGGCGGCGCAATCGATCCCGTCGCCTGTTGTGCCAACAACACATGAGAGTACGCGCGCCCAATATGATTGTGGGCAAACCATTCATGTTCCCCAGCTGGGCAATGTGGTAATAACCAATGAGCATATAATGCAGGCTGAAATGCTCAAGATCACTGTTGGACAACTCCTCGAGATCGAGCCCATGTCTCCCCTTAGAGAGGAGGAAATAAAACGGAAATATGTCCGGGGCCAACCTTTGGTCGAGCCAGACGAGGTCAAGAACCTCACAACGAGAATGTATGAATTACATCAATGGTACATGAACATTACCAAGATTTCCAATCGAGAGTCCCTCATGGTGAATGTCAAGGAGGAGCATTACTTCCATGAGAAAGTTGTGTCCGTTGAGTATTCCGGACTATTTCAGTTATACAATCAAGATGCACTCGACAAATCTATCGTCAGTTGCTATTGTCTGTAAGTGATTTCTTTCTGTAATTTAAGTCTCAAGCTAGCTGTAGTGATCATTTTGATCAATCATTACCTGTAAGTATCCTCACTATATTCTTTTCTGTGGTATTATGCAGGATGAAGATATATGAAATGAAAAAATCTGGACGCTATGGCTTTGGGTTCATTGACCCAAATACCGTTAATGAGTACACATGGAATATTCCAAGTTGTCGAGCAAGTTTAGAGGAAAACATGCTAGAGTTCTTGAAGCGCCTCAATACCAATGAAGATATACAACTTCCTTACAACTTTCTGTGAGTCACACTGTCTTGTATTACAAATTCTGTTTTTGCTTACTAGCTAGCTAGATGTTAATAATTAAGTGTATAGGGTTTAGCGTAGTTGATTAGTGTTATGCACATGCCCGCTTAATTAAGACATGCAAACATGTGCGCATGCAGTTTCCATTAGATCTTGTTAGACATTAAAGTTGAAGAAGGAAAAGTTGAAGTACTGGACTCACTACTTAAAAAAGAAAGTGACCACACCATCTTGAAGGGGATAGTCAACAGGTAATTTCAATCATTATTAACTATATCTCGGCCTATTTAGTTCGTCATTTTCCTGACATCAACTATTTAATAACCCTTATTCATTTTCTTTGCCAGCGGGCAGGGCTTGGGCAAAGTTCATCAAGGTGACTCCAGGCAAATGACGACAAAAGTTGTTTTGGTATCGACCCTAGGTAAGTAATTAAGTAGTACTAGCTAGCTACCATCTCTTTAATTCTTGTTTGAATACCATTAATTAATTATCATGCTTGATTATTTATTACCTGATTAAATTCAATTCTCGTAAAGGCCCTGAAGCAGGCGCCGGGGACTGATGTGTGTGCATTCTACGTTTGCGAGAACATTCACATGATGGCGTCCGAAAGGAGCAGATCTGATAGACAGCAATGGGTACGTTTCACATAACACTATTCACAATTTTTACATGATTATCGATATTGATCTCCTTCTTAACAATTCCATGACGTGCGGGAGAAGCTCCTACCAACAGAGCGCATACGAGCACTTCAAGAGGAAATAGCGGGATTTTTGCTCGACCAGGTCATAGATCCCAAAGGAGAATACTATTACCCGCTACCGCCCCCATGATCCACTTTTTATCGTGCTCCGAAGGCACCAAGGCAACATGTATGAGAAATTGTATATATACCTAAATGTATAAATATATACATGCATGTGTATGTGTGAATTATAAATGGTGGTTGTGTGAATTATATATATATATATATATATAGGGTGGGTCTATTCTAATAACACCCCTTAAGACCTTATTCTAATAACACCAGAGCCTTATTCTGATAACACCTCCCACCAGATCACTGCCGCCGCTCCCCTCCCGACCTTCTACCGTGGCAGCGGCCTGGGAGCGTCGCCGCCCCTCCCCTCCCGGCCTTCTACTGCGGCAGCGGCCTGGAAGCGTCGTCGCCCTCCCCTCCCGACCTTCTTCCGCGGCGGCGGCCTGGCAGCGATGCCGCCCCTCCCCTCCCCGCTTTCTCCCGCGGCGGCGGCCTGGGAGCCCCATCGCCCCTCCCCTCCAGGCCTTCTTCCGCGGCAGCGGCCGGCAGCAACGCCGCCCCTCCCCTCCAGGCCTACTTCCGCGACAGCGGCCAAGCAGCGCCGCCGCCCATCGCCGCTCGGCCTTCTTCCGCGGCAGCAACCGAGCAACGCCTCCCCCACCAACATACCAGCCTTCTTCCACGGCAGCAGGTCGGTAGCGCCGCTGGTGAACTCCTGAAGGCCTGCAATTAGCTGTACTTCATCAGATGTGGATTGGTGCTGCATCGACATCAAACCAATTCGAGCAAGGAGGACCGTGCACAAGGTTCCTTCATCCACGGCAGCTTCTTAGATTAAGTCTGCAACGACCTTCAGAGCAAATCCTCCGTCTCCGTTTACCTTGAGGAACGTCCAGACCGCTCATGAACTTCTGAAGGGCAAGTGGACTGCACAGGCGAACGAGAAAGTTGTGCAGACGGACGAGAAGAGAACTTCCTCCTGCAAACGCAAGAAATCACTCCAACACGAGGTAAGCAATACACTTCCTCAACCATATCAGTTTAGCTATTCCAGACAAAGCAGTACACAAAGTCTAGTACGCCTACAAAAACGACGCGGTGCGGTTGCTTCAGTCCCCTGTGGGGGAAAATGCAGTGAACTTGCTCGGTTATGCAGTACGCAAGAAAATGCAGTGCGATTACTTCAGTTCACATTGCAGGGTGATGCAGTCAGCATGCATTAGTTTCGCAGTACCGTTTGTAACACATTGCAGTTCGTATGATTCAGTTCATTTTGCCTGACAATGCAGCTCGGTCATTTTGTGTGCAGGAAATGACGTTCAACAGATACAAAATGCCGCGCATAATTGACAACCTAGGGAACAACAACTTTCAGAAGAGTAAAGCTTCTTCTGAAAGAGATACTGGTTGGGTTACCCTTGAGATTCCTCGAGGATTCTTCGCGACAACAAACAGGGTGCACTACTCTCCGGAAGAGGATTTTTTCCAGGGAGAAGAGGTAGTTGAGGATGACGACGATGTCACCTTCATCTGGGAGGGCACTCACCGACAGGAGGATGAAGATGACGACGATGAAGATGAGCCAATAACAGTTCTCAACCCAGAGTATAAGCACGAGTTCACTACGTTTGGACAACATGTCCGAACAGACAATGATGATGCAGTTGAACACGATGTTGCAGCAGATGATGAATATGATTATGACCATGATGATGTGCCACCGCTCCAAAATTTTCAAACCAATCCACTAAGACATCGTCACAACACTGGATTACCACCACTTCCACCTACTGCACCCCAAAACAGAGCTCAGCGTCCACCTGCTGCACCAAAAAACAGAGCTCCAAGCAGAGCTACTGCATCAACTTCGACAAAGCGACCACCAACGGTGCCTCAGTCAAAAGTCAACAGCAGGTACAAATCCTCCTCACTATTGCCGCCGCGAGATCCTCAACTACACAGATCTGCTATAACCCCGCCATGTCCAATACAACCCGGCGAGCTGCAAACACCATCGGGTGAATGACTCTACACACATGTAAGTTTATGTTCTGAAAAAGTAATAATAATAGTTGCAGTCCATTCAGTTAACATTGCAGTGGACACTGATATTTATTGTGAGGTTTGACCTAGCATCTAATACATTGGATTCTTCTAAAAACTTAGGAACACTGCAAATGCTTTTTTAAACTCGTATGCACTCCTCGTATTTAAAAAACAGAACAAAACAAATTGTCTCATAGAGCATTGCACTTAATGTAGGATAAAAACATACCGCTGAACATCATACCTGCCGTTGGAATGAAGTTCACCACATACGACAAGGCATGGGACTTCTACAACAATTATGCAAGATGTGCAGGGTTTGGCATACGCCAGAGGGCACAACACAAGACAAATACCTACATTGTCTACTCAAGAGAAGGGACGCACAAGCAGACTGTGTCAGATTATCAAAGGAAACGTCAGAAGACATAAAAAAGGATTGACTGCAAGGCAAAGATTAGAGACAAAAAGTGGAAGGACGGCAGATTTGTGATAGAAATGGTTGAACTCAACCACAATCACAAGATGCTGGAAAGCCCCGGCATGCTTTTGCACAAAAAAGACGATCCTTTGATACACCAGTTAGTGAAAGACATGCAACTAGACAACCACACACATGCTCAGATGATGTCAACGCTGCAGCGTATGTCCGGTGGTCTGCAGTACATGGGACATACTAGCCGCGACTTGGTAAACAAGTAAGTGTTGGGTTTCGTAGTAATTTCAAAATTTTTCCTATGCACACGCAAGACCATATGATGCATAGCAACGAGAGGGGAGAGTATGATCTACATACCTAGTAGATCGACAACGGAAGCGTTTGGTTGATGTAGTCGTACGTCTTCACGATCCGACCGATCAAGCACGGAAACTACGACACCTCCGAGTTCTAGCACACGTTCAGCTCGATGACGATCCCCGGACTCCGATCCAGCAAAGTGTCGGGGAAGAGTTCCGTCAGCACGACGGCGTGGTGACGATCTTGATGCACTACAGCAGCAGGGCTTCGCCTAAACTCCGCTACAGTATTATCGGGGACTATGGTGGCTGGGGGCGCCGCACACGGCTAAGGAATAGATCACGTGGATCAACTTGTGTGTCTCTGGGGTGCCCCTGCCTCCGTATATAAAGGACTAAGGGGGGGGGGGGAGGCTGGCTGGCCAAGGAGGGTGCGCCAGGAGAGTCCTACTCCCTCTGGGAGTAGGATCCCCCCCCAATCCTAGTTGGAATAGGATTCGCGGAGGGGGAAAAGAGAGAGGGGGGGCCGGCCACCTCTCCTTGTCCTAATAGGACTAGGGGAGGGGGGAGGCGCGCGGCCCATCTTGGGCTGCCCCATCTCTTTTCCACTAAAGCCCACTAAGGCCCATATAGCTCCCGGGGGGTTCCGGTAACCTCCCGGTACTCCGGTAAAATCTCGATTTCACCCGGAACACTTCCGATATCCAAACATAGGCTTCAAATATATCAATCTTTATGTCTCGACCATTTCGAGACTCCTCGTCATGTCCGTGATCACATCCGGGACTCCAAACAACCTTCGGTACATCAAAATGCATAAACTCATAATATAACTGTCATCGTAACCTTAAGCGTGCGGACCCTACGGGTTCGAGAACAACGTAGACATGACCGAGACACGTCTCCGGTCAATAACCAATAGCGGGACCTGGATGCCCATATTGGCTCCTACATATTCTACGAAGATCTTTATCGGTCAGACCGCATAACAACATACGTCGTTCCCTTTGTCATCAGTATGTTACTTGCCCGAGATTCGATCGTCGGTATTCCAAATACCTAGTTCAATCTCGTTACCGGCAAGTCTCTTTACTCGTTCTGTAATACAACATCCCGCAACTAACTTATTAGTTGCAATGCTTGCAAGGCTTAAGTGATGTGCATTACCGAGAGGGCCCAGAGATACCTCTCCGACAATCGGAGCGACAAATCCTAATCTCGAAATACGTCAACCCAACATGTACCTTTGGAGACACCTGTAGTACTCCTTTATAATCACCCAGTTACGTTGTGACGTTTGGTAGTACCCAAAGTGTTCCTCCGGTAAACGGGAGTTGCATAATCTCATAGTTATAGGAACATGTATAAGTCATGAAGAAAGCAATAGCAACAAACTAAACGATCGGGTGCTAAGCTAATGGAATGGGTCATGTCAATCAGATCATTCACTTAATGATGTGATCCCGTTAATCAAATAACAACTCATTGTTCATGGTCAGGAAACATAACCATCTTTGATTAACGAGCTAGTCAAGTAGAGGCATACTAGTGACACTTTGTTTGTCTATGTATTCACACATGTATTATGTTTCCGGTTAATACAATTCTAGCATAAATAATAAACATTTATCATGATATAAGGAAATAATAACTTTATTATTGCCTCTAGGGCATATTTCCTTCAGTCTCCCACTTGCACTAGAGTCAATAATCTAGATTACACAGTAATGATTCTCACACCCATGGAGTCTTGGTGCTGATCATGTTTTGCTTGTGGAAGAGGCTTAGTTAACGGGTCTGCAACATTCAGATCCGTATGTATCTTGCAAATCTCTATGTCTCCCACCTGGACTAGATCCCGGATGGAATTGAAGCGTCTCTTGATGTTCTTGGTTCTCTTGTGAAATCTGGATTCCTTTGCCAAGGCAATTGCACCAGTATTGTCACAAAAGATTTTCATTGGACCCGATGCACTAGGTATGACACCTAGATCGGATATGAACTCCTTCATCCAGACTCCTTCATTTGCTGCTTCCGAAGCAGCTATGTACTCCGCTCCACATGTAGATCCCGCTACAACGCTTTGTTTAGAACTGCACCAACTTACAGCCCCACCATTTAATGTAAACACGTATCCGGTTTGCAATTTAGAATCGTCCGGATCTGTTTCAAAGCTTGCATCAACGTAACCTTTTACGATGAGCTCTTTGTCACCTCCATATACGAGAAACATATCCTTTGTCCTTTTCAGGTATTTCAGGATGTTCTTGACCGCTGTCCAGTGATCCACTCCTGGATTACTTTGGTACCTCCCTGCTAGACTTATAGCAAGGCACACATCAGGTCTGGTACACAGCATTGCATACATGATAGATCCTATGGCTGATGCATAGGGAACATCTTTCATATTCTCTCTATCTTCTGCAGTGGTCGGGCATTGAGTCTTACTCAACTTCACACCTTGTAACACAGGCAAGAACCCTTTCTTTGCTTGATCCATTTTGAACTTCTTCAAAATTTTGTCAAGGTATGTGGTTTGTGAAAGTCCAATTAAGCGTTTTGATCTATCTCTATAGATCTTAATGCCTAATATGTAAGCAGCTTCACCGAGGTCTTTCATTGAAAAACTCTTATTCAAGTATCCCTTTATGCTATCCAGAAATTCTACATCATTTCCAATTAGTAATATGTCATCCACATATAATATCAGAAATGCTACAGAGCTCCCACTCACTTTCTTGTAAATACAAGCTTCTCCAAAAGTCTATATAAAACCAAATGCTTTGATCACACTATCAAAACGTTTATTCCAACTCCGAGAGGCTTGCACCAGTCCATAAATGGATCGCTGGAGCTTGCACACTTTGTTAGCTCCCTTTGGATCGACAAAACCTTCTGGTTGCATCATATACAACTCTTCTTCCAGAAATCCATTCAGGAATGCAGTTTTGACATCCATCTGCCAAATTTCATAATCATAAAATGCGGCAATTGCTAACATGATTCGGACAGACTTAAGCATCGCTACGGGTGAGAAGGTCTCATCGTAGTCAATCCCTTGAAGTTGCCGAAAACCTTTTGCGACAAGTCGAGCTTTGTAGATAGTAATATTACCGTTAGCGTCAGTCTTCTTCTTGAAGATCCATTTATTCTCAATTGCTTGCCGACCATCGAGCAAGTCAACCAAAGTCCACACTTTGTTCTCATACATGGATCCCATCTCAGATTTCATGGCTTCAAGCCATTTTGCGGAATCTGGGCTCACCATCGCTTCTTCATAGTTCGTAGGTTCATCATGATCTAGTAGCATGACTTCCAGAATAGGATTGTCATACCACTCTGGTGCGGATCTTACTCTGGTTGATCTACGAGGCTCAATAGTAACTTGATATGAAGTTTCATGATCATCATCATTAACTTCCTCACTAATTGGTGTAGGTGTCGCAGAAACCGGTTTCTGTGATAAGCTACTTTCCAATAAGGGAGAAGGTACAGTTACCTCATCAAGTTCTACTTTTCTCCCACTCACTTCTTTTGAGAGAAACTCCTTCTCTAGAAAGTTTCCGAATTTAGCAACAAAAGTCTTGCCTTCGGATTTGTGATAGAAGGTGTATCCAATAGTTTCCTTTGGATATCCTATGAAGACACATTTCTCCGATTTGGGTTCGAGCTTATCAGGTTGAAGCTTTTTCACATAAGCATCGCAGCCCCAAACTTTCAGAAACGACAACTTTGGTTTCTTGCCAAACCACAGTTCATAAGGCGTCGTCTCAATGGATTTTGATGGTGCCCTATTTAACGTGAATGCGGCCGTCTCTAGAGCGTATCCCCAAAACGATAGCGGTAAATCAGTAAGAGACATCATAGATCGCACCATATCCAGTAAAGTACGATTACGATGTTTGGATACACCATTACGCTGTGGTGTTCCGGGTGGCGTGAGTTGCGAAACTATTCCACAATTTTTCAAATGTGCACCAAACTCGTAACTCAAATATTCTCCTCCACGATCAGATCGTAGAAATTTTATTTTCTTGTTATGATGATTTTCAACTTCACTCTGAAATTCCTTGAACTTTTCAAACGTTTCAGACTTATGTTTCATTAAGTAGATATACCCATATCTGCTTAAATCATCTGTGAAGGTGAGAAAATAACGATATCCGCCACGAGCCTCAATATTCATCGGACCACATACATCTGTATGTATGATTTCCAAAAAATCTGTTGCTCTCTCCATAGTACCAGAGAACGATGTTTTAGTCATCTTGCCTATGAGGCACGGTTCGCAAGTACCAAGTGATTCATAATCAAGTGGTTCCAAAAGTCCATCAGTATGGAGTTTCTTCATGCGCTTTACACCGATATGACCTAAACGGCAGTGCCACAAATAAGTTGAACTATCATTATCAACTCTACATCTTTTGGTTTCAACATTATGAATATGTGTATTACTACTATCGAGATTTAACAAGAATAGACCACTCTTCAAGGGTGCATGACCATAAAAGATATTACTCATATAAATAGAACAACCATTATTCTTCGATTTAAATGAATAACCGTCTCGCATCAAACAAGATCCAGATATAATGTTCATGCTCAACGCTGGCACCAAATAACAATTATTCAGGTCTAATATTAATCCCGAAGGTAGATGTAGAAGTAGCGTGCCGACTACGATCACATCAACTTTGGAACCGTTTCCCACGCGCATCGTCGCCTCGTCCTTAGCCAATCTTCGCTTAATCCGTAGTCCCTGTTTCGAGTTGCAAATATTAGCAACAGAACCAGTATCAAATACCCAGGTGCTACTGCGAGCATTGGTAAGGTACACATCAATAACATGTATATCACATATACCTTTGTTCACCTTGCCATCCTTCTTATCCGCCAAATACTTGGGGCAGTTCCGCTTCCAGTGACCAGTCTGCTTGCAATAGAAGCACTCGGTTTCAGGCTTAGGTCCGGGTTTGGGTTTCTTCTCTTGAGTAGCAACTTGCTTGCCGTTCCTTTTGAAGTTCCCCTTCTTCTTCCCTTTACCCTTTTTTCTTGAAACTAGTGGTCTTGTTGACCATCAACACTTGATGCTCCTTCTTGATTTCTACCTCCGCAGCTTTCAGCATCGCGAAGAGCTCGGGAATAGTCTTATTCATCCCTTGCATATTATAGTTCATCACGAAGCTCTTGTAGCTTGGTGGCAGTGATTGGAGAATTCTGTCAATGACGCAGTCATCCGGAAGATTAACTCCCAACTGAATCAAGTGATTATTATACCCAGACATTTTGAGTATATGCTCACTGACAGAACTGTTCTCCTCCATCTTGCAGCTATAGAACTTATTGGAGACTTCATATCTCTCAATCCGGGCATTTGCTTGAAATATTAACTTCAACTCCTGGAACATCTCATATGCTCCACGACGTTCAAAATGTCGTTGAAGTCCCGATTCTAAGCCGTAAAGCATGGCACACTGAACTATCGAGTAGTCATCAGCTTTGCTCTGCCAGACGTTCATAACATTCGGCGTTGCTCCTGCAGCAGGCCTGGCACCCAGCAGTGCTTCCAGGATGTATTTCTTCTGTGCAACAATGAGGATAATCCTCAAGTTACGGACCCAGTCCGTGTAATTGCTACCATCATCTTTCAACTTTGCTTTCTCAAGGAACGCATTAAAATTTAACGGAACAACATCACGAGCCATCTATCTACAATCAACATAAACAAGCAAGATACTATCAGGGACTAAGTTCATGATAATTTAAGTTCAATTAATCATATTACTTAAGAACTCCCACTTAGATAGACATCCCTCTAATCCTCTAAGTGATCACGTGATCCAAATCAACTAAACCATGTCCGATCATCAAGTGAGATGGAGTAGTTTCATTGGTGAACATCTCTATGTTGATCATATCTACTATATGATTCACGCTCGACCTTTCGGTCTCCGTATTCCGAGGCCATATCTGTATATGCTTGGCTCGTCAAGTTTAACCTGAGTATTCCGCGTGTGCAACTGTTTTGCACCCGTTGTATTTGAACGTAGAAACTATCACACCCGATCATCACGTGGTGTCTCAGCACGAAGAACTTTCGCAACGGTGCATACTCAGGGAGAACATTACTTGATAATTTAGTGAGAGATACTCTTATAATGCTACCGTCAATCAAAGCAAGATAAGATGCATAAAAGATAAACATCACATGCAATCAATATAAGTGATATGATATGGCCATCATCATCTTGTGCTTGTGATCTCCATCTCCGAAGCACCGTCGTGATCACCATCGTCATCGGCATGACACCTTGATCTCCATCGTAGCATCGTTGTCGTCTCGCCAAGCTTATGCTTCCACGACTATCGCTACCGTTTAGTGATAAAGTAAAGCATTACATCGCGATTACATTGCATACAATAAAGCGACAACCATATGGCTCCTGCCGTTGCCGATAACTCGGTTACAAAACATGATCATCTCATACAATAAAATTCAGCATCATGCCTTGACCATATCACATCACAACATGCCCTGCAAAAACAAGTTAGACGTCCTCTACTTTGTTGTTGCAAGTTTTACGTGGCTGCTACGGGCTTAAGTAAGAACCAATCTCACCTACGCATCAAAACCACAACGATAGTTTGTCAATTTGACTCCGTTTTAACCTTCGCAAGGACCGGGCGTAGCCATACTCGGTTCAACTAAAGTTGGAGAAACTGTCACCCACAAGCCACCTCTGTGCAAAGCACGTCGGGAGAATCGGTCTCGCGTAAGCGTACGCGTAATGTTGGTCTGGGCCGCTTCATCCAACAATACCGCCGAACCAAAGTATGACATGCTGGTAGGCAGTATGACTTATATCACCCACAACTCACTTGTGTTCTACTCGTGCATATAACATCAACATATAAAACCTAGGCTCGGATGCCATTGATGAGTTTCGTAGTAATTTCAAAAAATTTCCTACGCACACGCAAGACCATGTGATGCATAGCAACGAGAGGGGAGATTATGATCTACATACCTAGTAGATCGACAACGGAAGCGTTTGGTTGATGTAGTCGTACGTCTTCACGATCCGACCGATCAAGCACCGAAACTATGGCACCTCCGAGTTCTAGCACACGTTCAGCTTGATGACGATCCCCGGAATCCGATCCAGCAAAGTGTCGGGGAAGAGTTCCGTCAGCACGATGGCGTGGTGACGATCTTGATGCACTACAGCAGCAGGGCTTCGCCTAAACTCCACTACAGTATTATCAAGGACTATGGTGGCTGGGGGCGCCGCACACGGCTAAGGAATAGATCACGTGGATCAACTTGTGTGTCTCTGGGGTGCCCCTACCTCCGTATATAAAGGACTAAGGGGGGGAGGCTGGCCGGCCAAGGAGGGTGCGCCAGGAGAGTCCTACTCCCTCTGGGAGTAGGATCCCCCCCCAATCCTAGTTGGAATAGGATTCGCGGAGGGGGAAAAGAGAGAGGGGGGCCGGCCACCTCTCCTTGTCCTAATAGGACTAGGGGAGGGGGGGAGGCGCGCGGTCCATCTTGGGCTGCCCCTTCTCTTTTCCACTAAAACCCACTAAGGCCCATGGGGTTCCGGTAACCTCCGAGTACTCCGGTAAAATCCCGATTTCACCCGGAACACTTCCGATATCCAAACATAGGCTTCCAATATATCAATCTTTATGTCTCAACCATTTCGAGACTCCTCGTCATGTCCGTGATCACATCCGAGACTCCGAACAACGTTCGGTACATCAAAATGCATAAACTCATAATATAACTGTCATCGTAACCTTAAGCGTGCGGACCCTACGGGTTCGAGAACAATGTAGACATGACCGAGACACGTCTCCGGTCAATAACCAATAGCGGGACCTGGATGCCCATATTGGCTCCTACATATTCTACGAAGATCTTTATCGGTCAGACCGCATAACAACATATGTCGTTCCCTTTGTCATCGGTATGTTACTTGCCCGAGATTCGATCGTCGGTATTCCAAATACCTAGTTCAATCTCGTTACTGGCAAGTCTCTTTACTCGTTCTGTAATACATCATCCCGCAACTAACTTATTAGTTGCAATGCTTGCAAGGCTTAAGTGATGTGCATTACCGAGAGGGCCCAGAGATACCTCTCCGACAATCGGAGCGACAAATCCTAATCTTGAAATACGCCAACCCAACATGTACCTTTGGAGACACCTGTAGTACTCCTTTATAATCACCCAGTTACGTTGTGACATTTGGTAGTACCCAAAGTGTTACTCCGGTAAACGGGAGTTGCATAATCTCATAGTTATAGGAACATGTATAAGTCATGAAGAAAGCAATAGCAACAAACTAAACGATCGGGTGCTAAGCTAATGGAATGGGTCATGTCAATCAGATCATTCACTTAATGATGTGATCCCGTTAATCAAATAACAACTCATTGTTCATGGTCAGGAAACATAACCACCTTTGATTAACGAGCTAGCCAAGTAGAGGCATACTAGTGACACTTTGTTTGTCTATGTATTCACACATGTATTATGTTTCCGGTTAATACAATTCTAGCATGAATAATAAACATTTATCATGATATAAGGAAATAATAACTTTATTATTGCCTCTAGGGCATATTTCCTTCAGTAAGAACATCACAGAACATATCACTTGAGCATCCTGTCGGTAATTATTTCCTGTTTGATGAGATGCGTTTGCACTGCGTTTTAATTTGCAGGAACAAAAGTTTTCTAGAGAAGAGTCCCAAGATGACGTCAAGAAACTTCTGGATTTCTTTGAGAATATGTAGAAGATAAACCCAGAGTTTTTCTATGATTATGACGCTGATGCAGATAACCGTGTAAGAAACATCTTTTGGGTCAATGCAAGTTGCAAAGGATCGTATGAAGATTTTGGAGACTGCGTTACATTTGACACGACGTATAAAACTAACAAATTCCACATGCCGCTGGGAGTCTTCGTGGGAGTGAACCATCATCTACAGAGCACCATATATGCTGTTGCACTCGTGCGAGATGAAACAATACCATCATTCGAGTGGGTTTTCAAAACATTTATGAGGTGTATGAACAAGAAGCATCCCATCTGCATGCTCACAGGTACAAAAAGAAACAAATACCTGCATACTTACATTTGTTTGGTGCGTTTATATTTCTTCCATCTATCTTACACACACACAAATAACTTAATAAAAAAACACTATTTGTGCCTTTTTCAGACCAGTGTTCTCCGATGAAGGCAGCATTAAAAACTATCCTCCCACATACTCTCCATAAGTTGTGTCAGTGGCATATCATGAAGAAGCACAAAGACAACCTCGCCTTACTGTATAAGCCACATGAGAAACTTAAGGATGACCTCAATGCGGTGCTGAACCACCCACTAATGCCGTCAGAATTTGAACAAGCATGGAAGGACCTCATTCAGAGATACAACTTGCAAGACGATGAAGTGATGAATTCTCTATGGGAAGACAGGCACGAGTGGATCTCGGCTTAGTACAAGGAAATTTTCTGTGCTCGGATGACTTCCACATAGAGAAGCGAGAGCATGAACCGCATACTGAAGAAAAACTTTGTCAAAGAGAAGCATGGTCTCCATCTGTTTGCTCAGCAGGTGGACAAGTGCATTCAAACCAGGAAGGGCGTCGAGCACGCAGAGACAATAGCAAATGAGGTAAAACAAATGTCACTCAAAAACTGCTAAAAATATAACTACAAAATGAAACAATTATTTCATTTATTTGGTTCGTAATAGTGCATTTCTCATCATGCAGTCAGAGGTAAAGACAACAACCCAGTTTGGGTTCGAAGTTCAGTTATCAAAAGTGTATAAAAGGGTAGTGTTTGCAGATTTCAAAGAAACACTCTACCGTAGCACTGCATTCAGAGCAGAACGGTGCCCTGAGAATCCGACAAAGTATCTCGTACACCACTACAACAGATCGGATGCATTTGATGAAGGAAATATGCCCTAGAGGCAATAATAAAGTTATTATTTATTTCCTTATATCATGATAAATGTTTATTATTCATGCTAGAATTGTATTAACTAGAAACATAATACATGTGTGAATACATAGACAAACAGAGTGTCACTAGTGTGCCTCTACTTGACTAGCTCGTTAATCAAAGATGGTTATGTTTCCTAACCATAGACAAAGAAGTTGTTATTTGATTAACGGGATCACATCATTAGTTGAATGATTTGATTGACATGACCCATTCCATTAGCTTAGCACCCGATCGTTTAGTATGTTGCTATTGCTTTCTTCATGACTTATACATGTTCCTATGACTATGAGATTATGCAACTCCCGTTTTCCGGAGGAACACTTTGTGTGCTACCAAACGTCACAACGTAACTAGGTGATTATAAAGGTGCTCTACAGGTGTCTCCAAAGGTACATGTTGGGTTGGCGTATTTCAAGATTAGGATTTGTCACTCCGATTGTCGGAGAGGTATCTCTGGGCCCTCTCGGTAATGCACATCACATAAGCCTTGCAAGCATTGCAACTAATATGTTAGTTGTGAGATGATGTATTATGGAACGAGTAAAGAGACTTGCCGGTGACGAGATTGAACTAGGTATTGGATACCGACGATCGAATCTCGGGCAAGTAACATACCGATGACAAAAGGAATATGTAGGTCTGACCGATAAAGATCTTCGTAGAATATGTAGGAGCCAATATGGGCATCTAGGTCCCGCTATTGGTTATTGACCGGAGACGTGTCTCGGTCATGTCTACATTGTTCTCGAACCGTAGGGTCCGCACGCTTAACGTTACGATGACAGTTATTATGAGTTTATGTATTTTGATGTACCGAAGTTTGTTCGGAGTCCCGGATATGATCATGGACATGACGAGGAGTCTCGAAATGGTCGAGACATAAAGATCGATATATTGGAAGCCTATATTTGGACATCGGAATAGTTCCGGGTGAAATCGGGATTTTACCGGAGTACCGGGAGGTTACCGGAACCCCCGGGGGGTTATTGGGCCTACGTGGGCCTTGAGGGAGAAGAGAAAAGGAGGCAGGAGGTGGCCGCGCGCCCCTCCCCTTCCTAGTCCGAATAGGACAAGGGAAGGGGGGCGGCGCCCCCCTTTCCTTTCCCTCTTCCTCCTCTTTGCCCCCTTCTCCTTCTCCAACTAGGAAAGAAGGGAGTCCTACTCCCGGTGGGAGTAGGACTCCCCCCCTGGCGCGCCCCTCCTTGGCCGGCCGCCCCCTCCCCTTGGCTCCTTTATATACGGGGGCAGGGGGGCACCCTAGAAGACACAAGTTGATCTTCGTGATCGTTCCTTAGCCGTGTGCGGTGCCCACCTCCACCATATTCCACCTCGGTCATATTGTAGCAGTGCTTAGGCGAAGCCCTGCGACAGTTGAACATCAAGATCATCACCACGCCGTCGTGCTGACGGAACTCATCCCTGAAGCTTTGCTGGATCGGAGCCCGGGGAGCGTCATCGAGCTGTACGTGTGCTAAGAACTCGGAGGTGCCAGAGTAACGGTGCTTGGATTGGTTGGACCGGGAAGACGTACGACTACTTCCTCTACGTTGCGTCAACGCTTCCGCTTCGGTCTACGAGGGTACGTAGACAACACTCTCCCCTCTCGTTGCTATGCATCACCATGATCTTGCGTGTGCGTAAGAATTTTTTTGAAATTACTACGTTCCCCAACAGTGGCATCCGAGCCTAGGTTTTATGGTTTGATGTTATATGCACGAGTAGAACACAAGTGAGTTGTGGGCGATATAAGTCATACTGCCTACCATGATGTCATACTTTGGTTCGGCGGTATTGTTGGATGAAGCGGCCCGGACCAACATTACACGTACGCTTATGCGAGACTGGTTCTACCGCCGTGCTTTGCACACAGGTGGCTGGCGGGTGTCAGTTTCTCCAAGTTTAGTTGAACCGAGTGTGGCTACGCCCGGTCCTTGCGAAGGTTAAAACGGCATCAACTTGACAAACTATCGTTGTGGTTTTGATGCGTAGGTAAGATTGGTTCTTGCTTAAGCCCGTAGCAGCCACGTAAAACTTGCAACAACAAAGTAGAGGATGTCTAACTTGTTTTTGCAGGGCATGTTGTGATGTGATATGGTCAAGACATGATGCTAAATTTTATTGTATGAGATGATCATGTTTTGTAACCGAGTTATCGGCAACTGGCAGGAGCCATATGGTTGTCGCTTTATTGTATGCAATGCAATCGCCCTGTAATGCTTTACTTTATCACTAAGCGGTAGCGATAGTCGTAGAAGCATAAGATTGGCGAGACGACAACGATGCTACGATGGAGATCAAGGTGTCGCGCCAGTGACGATGGTGATCATGACGGTGCTTCGAAGATGGAGATCACAAGCACAAGATGATGATGGCCATATCATATCACTTATATTGATTGCATGTGATGTTTATCTTTTATGCATCTTATCTTGCTTTGCTTGACGGTAGAATTTTAAGATGATCTCTCACTAATTATCAAGAAGTGTTCTCCCTGAGTATGCACTGTTGCGAAAGTTCTTCGTGCTGAGACACCACGTGATGATCGGGTGTGATAGGCTCTACGTTCAAATACAACGGGTGCAAAACAGTTGCACACGCGAAATACTCAGGTTATACTTGACGAGCCAAGCATATACAGATATGGCCTCGGAACACGGAGACCGAAAGGTCGAGCGTGAATCATATAGTAGATATGATCAACATAGTGATGTTCACCATTGAAACTACTCCATCTCACGTGATGATCGGACATGGTTTAGTTGATATGGATCACGTGATCACTTAGAGGATTAGAGGGATGTCTATCTAAGTGGGAGTTCTTAAGTAATATGATTAATTGAACTTAAATTTATCATGAACTTAGTCCCTGATAGTATCTTGCTTGTTTATGTTTGATTGTAGATAGATGGCCCGTGCTGTTGTTCCATTGAATTTTAATGCTTTCCTTGAGAAAGCAAAGTTGAAAGATGATGGTAGCAATTACACGGACTGGGTCCATAACTTGAGGATTATCCTCATTGCTGCACAGAAGAGTTACGTCCTGGAAGCACCGTTGGGTGCCAGGCCTGCTGCTGATGCAACTGACGACGTTAAGAACGTTTGGCAGAGCAAAGCTGATGACTACTCGATAGTTCAATGTGCCATGCTTTACGACTTAGAACCGGGACTTCAACGACGTTTTGAACGTCATGGGGCATATGAGATGTTCCAGGAGTTGAAGTTAATATTCCAGCAGAATGCCCGGATTGAGAGATATGAAGTCTCCAATAAATTCTATAGCTGTAAGATGGAGGAGAGTAGTTCTGTCAGTGAGCATATACTCAAGATGTCTGGGTATTGTAATCACTTGATTCAACTGGGAGTTAATCTTTCGGATGATAGCGTCATTGACAGAATTCTCCAATCACTTCCACCAAGCTACAAGAGCTTCGTGATGAACTATAATATGCAAGGGATGGATAAGACAATTCCCGAGCTCTTCACAATGCTAAAGGCTGCGGAGGTAGAAATCAAGAAGGAGCATCAAGTGTTGATGGTCAACAAGACCACTAGTTTCAAGAAAAAGGGAAAAGGGAAGAAGAAGGGGAACTTCAAGAAGAACAACAAGCAAGTTGCTGCTCAAGAGAAGAAACCCAAGTCTGGACCTAAGCCTGAAACTGAGTGCTTCTACTGCAAGCAGACTGGTCACTGGAAGCGTAACTGCCCCAAGTATTTGGCGGATAAGAAGGATGGCAAGGTGAACAAAGGTATATGTGATATACATGTTATTGATGTGTACCTTACGAATGCTCGCAGTAGCAGCTGGGTATTTGATACTGGTTCTGTTGCTAATATTTGCAACTCGAAACAGGGACTACAGATTAAGCGAAGATTGGCTAAGGACGAGGTGATGATGCGCGTGGGAAATGGTTCCAAAGTCGATGTGATCGCGGTCGGCACGCTACCTCTACATCTACCTTCGGGATTAGTTTTAGACCTAAATAATTGTTATTTGGTGCCAGCGTTGAGCATGAACATTATATCCGGATCTTGTTTGATGCGAGACGGTTATTCATTTAAATCAAAGAATAATGGTTGTTCTATTTATATGAGTAATATCTTTTATGGTCATGCACCCTTGAAGAATGGTCTATTCTTATTGAATCTCAATAGTAGTGACACACATGTTCATAATGTTGAAGCCAAAAGATGCAGAGTTGATAATGATAGTGCAACTTATTTGTGGCACTGTCGTTTAGGTCATATCGGTGTAAAAAGCATGAAGAAACTCCATACTGATGGACTTTTGGAACCACTTGATTATGAATCACTTGGTACTTGCGAACCGTGCCTCATGGGCAAGATGACTAAAACGCCGTTCTCCGGTACTATGGAGAGAGCAACAGATTTGTTGGAAATCATACATACAGATGTATGTGGTCCGATGAATGTTGAAGCTCGTGGCGGATATCGTTATTTTCTCACCTTCACAGATGATTTAAGCAGATATGGGTATATCTACTTAATGAAACACAAGTCCGAAACATTTGAAAAGTTCAAAGAATTTCAGAGTGAAGTGGAAAATCATCGTAACAAGAAAATAAAGTTTCTACGATCGGATCGTGGAGGAGAATATTTGAGTTACGAGTTTGGTGTACATTTGAAACAATGCGGAATAGTTTCGCAACTCACGCCACCCAGAACACCACAACGTATGGTGTGTCTGAACGTCGTAATCGTACTTTACTTGATTTGGTGCGATCTATGATGTCTCTTACAGATTTACCACTATCGTTTTGGGGTTATGCTTTAGAGACGGCCGCATTCACGTTAAATAGGGCACCATCAAAATCCGTTGAGACGACGCCTTATGAACTATGGTTTGGCAAGAAACCAAAGTTGTCGTTTCTAAAAGTTTGGGGCTGCGATGCTTATGTGAAAAAGCTTCAACCTGATAAGCTCAAACCCAAATCGGAGAAATGTGTCTTCATAGGATATCCAAAGGAAACTATTGGATACACCTTCTATCACAAATCCGAAGGCAAGACTTTTGTTGCTAAATTCGGAAACTTTCTAGAGAAGGAGTTTCTCTCAAAAGAAGTGAGTGGGAGAAAAGTAGAACTTGATGAGGTAACTGTACCTTCTCCCTTATTGGAAAGTAGCTTATCACAGAAACCGGTTTCTGCGACACCTACACCAATTAGTGAGGAAGTTAATGATGATGATCATGAAACTTCAGATCAAGTTACTATTGAGCCTCGTAGATCAACCAGAGTAAGATCCGCACCAGAGTGGTATGACAATCCTGTTCTGGAAGTCATGCTACTAGATCATGATGAACCTACGAACTATGAAGAAGCGATGGTGAGCCCAGATGCCGCAAAATGGCTTGAAGCCATGAAATCTGAGATGGGATCCATGTATGAGAACAAAGTGTGGACTTTGGTTGACTTGCTCGATGGTCGGCAAGCAATTGAGAATAAATGGATCTTCAAGAAGAAGACTGACGCTGACGGTAATGTTACTGTCTACAAAGCTCGACTTGTCGCAAAAGGTTTTCGACAAGTTCAAGGGATTGACTACGATGAGACCTTCTCACCCGTAGCGATGCTTAAGTCTGTCCGAATCATGTTAGCAATTGCCGCATTTTATGATTATGAAATTTGGCAGATGGATGTCAAAACTGCATTCCTGAATGGATTTCTGGAAGAAGAGTTGTATATGATGCTACCAGAAGGTTTTATCGATCCAAAGGGAGCTAACAAAGTGTGCAAGCTCCAGTGATCCATTTATGGACTGGTGCAAGCCTCTCGGAGTTGGAATAAACGCTTTGATAGTGTGATCAAAGCATTTGGGTTTGTACAGACTTTTGGAGAAGCCTGTATTTACAAGAAAGTGAGTGGGAGCTCTGTAGCATTTCTGATATTATATGTAGATGACATATCACTAATCGGAAATGATATAGAATTTCTGGATAGCATAAAGGGATACTTGAATAAGAGTTTTTCAATGAAAGACCTCGGTGAAGCTGCTTACATATTGGGCATTAAGATCTATAGAGATAGATCAATATGCTTAATTGGACTTTCACAAAGCACATACATTGACAAAGTTTTGAAGAAGTTCAAAATGGATCAAGCAAAGAAAGAGTTCTTGCCTGTGTTACAAGGTGTGGAGTTGAGTAAGACTCAATGCCCGACCACTTCAGAAGATAGAGAGAAAATGAAAGATGTTCCCTATGCTTCAGCCATAGGCTCTATCATGTATGCAATGCTGTGTACCAGACCTGATGTGTGCCTTGCTATAAGTCTAGCAGGGAGGTACCAAAGTAATCCAGGGGTGGATCACTAGACAGCCGTGAAGAACATCCTGAAGTACCTGAAAAGGACTAAGGATATGTTTCTCGTATATGGAGGTGACAAAGAGCTCATCGTAAACGGTTACGTTGATGCAAGCTTTGACACCGATCCAGATGATTCTAAATCGCAAACCGGATACATGTTTACATTAAACGGTGGAGCTGTCAATTGGTGCAGTTCTAAACAAAGCGTCGTGATGGGATCTACATGTGAAGTGGAGTACATAGCTGCTTCGGAAGCAGCAAACGAAGGAGTCTGGATGAAGGAGTTCATATCCGATCTAGGAGTTATACCTAGTGCATCGGGTCCAATGAAAATCTTTTGTGACAATACTGGTGCAATTGCCTTGGCAAAGGAATCCAGATTTCACAAGAGAACCAAGTACATCAAGAGACGCTTCAATTCCATACGGGATCTAGTCCAGGTGGGAGACATAGAGATTTGCAAGATACATACGGATCTGAATGTAGCAGACCCGTTGACTAAGCCTCTTCCACAAGCAAAACATGATCAGCACCATGACTCCATGGGTGTTAGAATCATTACTGTGTAATCTAGATTATTGACTCTAGTGCAAGTGGGAGACTGAAGGAAATATGCCCTAGAGGCAATAATAAAGTTATTATTTATTTCTTTATATCATGATAAATGTTTATTATTCATGCTAGAATTGTATTAGCCGGAAACATAATACATGTGTGAATACATAGACAAACAGAGTGTCACTAGTGTGCCTCTACTTGACTAGCTCGTTAATCAAAGATGGTTATGTTTCCTAACCATAGACAAAGAAGTTGTTATTTGATTAACGGGATCACATCATTAGTTGAATGATTTGATTGACATGACCCATTCCATTAGCTTAGCACCCGATCGTTTAGTATGTTGCTATTGCTTTCTTCATGACTTATACATGTTCCTATGACTATGAGATTATGCAACTCCCGTTTGCCGGAGGAACACTTTGTGTGCTACCAAACGTCACAACGTAACAGGGTGATTATAAAGGAGCTCTACATGTGTCTCCAAAGGTACATGTTGGGTTGGCGTATTTCAAGATTAGGATTTGTCACTCCGATTGTCGGAGAGGTATCTCTGGGCCCTCTCGGTAATGCACATCACATAAGCCTTGCAAGCATTGCAACTAATATGTTAGTTGTGAGATGATGTATTACGGAACGAGTAAAGAGACTTGCCGGTGACGAGATTGAACTAGGTATTGGATACCGACGATAAAATCTCGGGCAAGTGACATACCGATGACAAAAGGAACAACATATGTTGTTATGCGGTCTGACCGATAAAGATCTTCGTAGAATATGTAGGAGCCAATATGGGCATCCAGGTCCCGCTATTGGTTATTGACCGGAGAGGTGTCTCGGTCATGTCTACATTGTTCTCGAACCGTAGGGTCCGCACGCTTAACGTTACGATGACAGTTATTATGAGTTTTTGTATTTTGATGTACCGAAGGTTGTTCGGAGTCCCGGATATGATCATGGACATGACGAGGAGTCTCGAAATGGTCAAGACATAAAGATCGATATATTGGAAGCCTATATTTGGACATCGGAATAGTTCCGGGTGAAATCGGGATTTTACCGGAGTACCGGGAGGTTACCGGAACCCCCCGGGGGGTTATTGGGCCTACATGGGCCTTGAGGGAGAAGAGAAAAGGTGGCAGGAGGTGGCCGCGCGCCCCTCCCCTTCCTAGTCCGAATAGGACAAGGGAAGGGGGGCGGCGCCCCCCCTTTCCTTTCCCTCTTCCTCCTCTTTCCCCCCTTCTCCTTCTCCAACTAGGAAAGAAGGGAGTCCTACTCCCGGTGGGAGTAGGACTCCCCCCTGGCGCGCCCCTCCTTGGCCGGCCGCCCCCTCCCCTTGGCTCCTTTATATACAGGGGCAGGGGGGCACCCTAGAACACACAAGTTGATCTTCGTGATCGTTCCTTAGTCGTGTGCGGTGCCCCCCTCCACCATATTCCACCTCGGTCATATTGTAGCGGTGCTTAGGCGAAGCCCTGCGACAGTTGAACATCAAGATCGTCACCACGCCGTCGTGCTGACGAAACTCATCCCTGAAGCTTTGCTGGATCGGAGCCCGGGGAGCGTCATCGAGCTGTACGTGTGCTAAGAACTCAGAGGTGCCGGAGTAACGGTGCTTGGATCGATTGGACCGGGAAGACGTACGACTACTTCGTCTATGTTGCGTCAACGCTTCCGCTTCGGTCTACGAGGGTACGTAGACAACACTCTCCCCTCTCGTTGCTATGCATCACGATGATCTTGCGTGTGCGTAGGATTTTTTTTTGAAATTACTACGTTCCCCAATATTTGACTGGGCAAGGCATAATTTCCAAGTGCTCGCCGATGAACAGAAAGGTGTCTACGAATGTGAATGCAAACTCTGGACACACACAGGTGACACTCCTATCACAAAAAAATCTACATGCATGACTAATTCACAAAACCAAATGAAGTTCACTTCTTTAAAATGAACAAATAAGGAAAAAAATATGTGTTTATTAATTTCATGCAGTTCACTTACAAAACAAAGTGATAGTGTGTTGTCTGGAGGGCTCTTTTGCGTCCATGTGTTATGAATGCTTTCTCATTTGAGAGTACTCAAGATTCCTGAGGTGTACATCATGAAAAGATACACCCGTAACGCAAGATCAGATGCAACGTTTAACAGACGAGACTATGAACAAAAAGCACCAGATGGTACCTCACTTTTTTGCCGTAGAAAATTGCTGACAGAAACAACAATGGACCTTGCAAACAGAGCGACAAGGTCCGACTCTGGGTGCCACAGAGCGTTGTCTGGTATGAGGGCACTGATCGAGGAAGTTGATGTGCTCAACGAAGAAGAAGAAGAAGCAACAGCAAAACTAAAGCAAGCAGAGAAATCCCAGCATGACAATAATGCCGAGCAAGTAGAAAATACCAAACACAGCAGAACTGGTGCTATAAAAAAAGAAACAATTCTTCCACCTCCTGTTTCAAACACAAGAGGAAGGAAGAAAGGGGGTGACGCAACCCAGAAAAAGGTTGCATGCAAGGAGAAAAATGATGACAAAAACAGTAAGCCACAACCTGAGCTGGACAGTGATGGTCACCCGCTGGGAATAAATAGGTGCAAAACATGTAATGAAATCAGCGGCCACAATTCCAGGCCATGTACAAAAAAACCAAGGACACGACGATGCACAACCAAACAGAAATTCCACTCACAACACTAAGAAATGGACGAAACCGAGACGCTGTAGCATCTGCAAAAAGAGGAAGAGACACAATTCAAGAACCTGCCCCAAAAGAACAAGATCAGAAAATGAGTCAGACGACGAAGAAGAAATCAAAGAAGAAGATGGTGACACAACGGAAGAAGAAATGGCTTATGAAGAAGCAGACGAAGAAGAGGAGGAATAAGAGAGTGAAGAGGACAAAGAACATGAAGAAACTAAAGAAGCAGTGGCTTATGAAGAAACAGATGATGAAGATGAGGAAGAGCAAGAAGAGGAGGAAGAAGAGACTGAAGAGGACGAATAACATGAAGAAACAATGCAAACAAGACCACCACAAGGGAATGATGCTGTACAGAAACAACCGAGAACGACATCACTTTCAAAAAAGAAGGTAGGAGCACGAAAGGATGCAATTCACATCACCGGAAAAGGAAAGCAGCCATCAACCAGCACACGGGGAGCAAGGAAGGATGTAGTTCACATCACCGGAAAAGGAAAGCAGCCGTCAACCAGCACACGGGGAGCAAGGAAGGATGCAATCCACATCACTGGAAAACGAAAGCAGCCATCAACAAGCACGCGGGGAGCAAGGAAAGATGCAGTCCATAGCACTGGAAAATGAAAGCAGCCATCAACAAACACGCGAGGGACTACAAACACAGCGGTGCAAAGACAAGAACCAGCAACACCGCCATAGAAAACAAAAGAAAGTGCAACATTAGACACGCTCCAGTCACCGCAGAGAAGCAGCAGGTTAATGACCAAATAGATCAACTTCAATAAATTAATCATATGCATAGCAGTTTGCTTATCTACATGACTTGTATATCAGTTTAATTTTTGTGTAAACACAAATTTCCCACTGACTATGAGTTATTGAACTAAACCATTTAAAGAGAAATGGTGTATAGAGTATACCATATATATAGCAGTCTAGAGTAAAACTTTGACACATATTAATCCAAAAATGATGTAAAGAATGCAGTTAGCTCACTGGAAGCACGAAGTTCAAAAATAATAATTGAAGCAGTTCAGATCACAAAAGTGCTTATTACAAAACACATCAAAGAGATGAAGCGTTTGACACGCAAAAGTAATTATTACAAATCAACCTCATAACCTTAACCAATCACGTCAAACGTGATTCTAACCATACGATCCTCGAGTTCAAAGAAGTTTAGGACAACAACTTGCTCAGACTTCAGGCCACTATCAATCACAAATCCCTTCCACCCTTTCTGCAGACACAGCCGCTCGTCAACGCCTACATGGTACTTGGCTGGTTGAAGGTGTCCATTACCAAGAACAACTTTGAGAATTCCCTTCTTCTTGAGCCGGAGATACCTAACAGCTCGTTACGGAATTTTCTGCAAAAAATTTCTACATATTAAACGCAAGCTAATGTGCAGTGTGGAACTTGCAAACAAGAAGTACGGTTACAACTATTACGAAGATCTTGAGACTACCTGCATGTAGTACAAAACATACTAGCAGAGAAAATTGTGGAAACTATTACTTTTCATCTAGTATCTAAGCAGTTCGCATATTGTAACCATGCAAAATAAAACACGAGCTCCATGCACACAAGCAAAGAAATAAAAACAAGATATAAGTACAAAGTGCAGTACACTTCAATAAAACAAAATAAGTACATTCCTAGAAAACTAGAAGATCAAACTAGTATGGAATTATACAAAAAAAAGAGAACACAAAGAAAAAACCAGATCAAAGCGAAAATTACCATCTTGTAGCGAGTCTCAACATCTGTTGGCGTAAGCTGATGGACAAAAGGACTTGTGCGGCCAAGACCACGGCGAAGCAGGGCGGAATGGAACGCAGAAACGTTGATGTGGCCCATATCCAATCCTTCTGTGAATACTGTGCCATATGCAAGCTGCTCAGCTCGCCCAGCTCGGTACAATACCTTCCCCCCACGACGAGCACGACACACCTGCGAGCAAGCTGAGCAATCGCAGTGCGCCGGCACACCACAACCATGCCCGCAGCATGAGAGATTCGCGCAGGGGCCTGGAGCCATCACAACAAAAACCTATAAAAGGTAAAAAATAAAGAGAGGCTAGAGAAAGGAGAGAAGTTGCGGCTAGAGGAGAAATGAACTACAAAGGAAGGGTAGAAGTTGGCCTACATTTATAGGAGAGGAATGCAAAAAGGTCAAAACTGAAAATTAAAGAGGAGTTAATGAAAATTACGTTACCAAGAATGAAGGACAATCAATAAAGGTTTATGTTACCAAAACAAAAAGTCTTACTAGGAAGTTCTACAAAGATTTGACTGCAGAAATTCCCACGAACTAACCAATGATCATTAAATAATAATTCTCTAAAAAATTATAATCCACAGGCCATTTTATGTGTGCAGTTCTTCAAAGTCTTACCAGGAAGTTCACTATATGTGTGCATGAAGTGCAGTACATGCTCAAAATAAAGCACAAAGAAAAGCACTTTCGCGCAGTGCACAAAAGCAGAATTAGTGCACCTGATCTAGTCCTTATCTGTAAGCCATGAAGTCTGCAGCGTTGGCATAACCAGTCACAACTTCAGCACAAAAGAAGCATGCACGCAGTGAAAAAATGTGTACACCTCAAGCACAAGACCATGAAGAAAGCAGTGCATAGAGGCAACAAAGCAGTGCACACCCTTACCAATCCAGTGCACAAAAAATGTAGCGCAAAAACATGTGCAATACGGAATGCGTGCACATGCAGTCCAGAACACTGATCAATGTAGTGCATGGATGATTTGCTAAGCAGTGCGCACCCTTACATTGAAAAAGAACAAAAATAGAAAAAAAAATTGACCACCCAAGTGCAACCGGCCCCAGCCAGTCTCGTAGTAGGTCTGCGCCCACAACAGGCGAGTCGTTCTGAGCCATGATGCGTGGGGCCGGGCGCACTTGGGCCCACAGGTCAGGGAGCATATAACATATAGTGCCGTGTATAAGCGCTCAAATAAGTAACCAAACGAGTTCGATACAGCTGCCGCGTCAGCGCTTATAAACAGGTCGGGCGCGCCTTCCGCGGGCGAGGTGGGACTAAACATTAGGCTGCACACAACGCATAGGGAAACGGCCGTGCTATCAGGCCGACTTGGGCCCAAATGCGTCTTCACTCCCCGAACACAGCCCAATAAGGCCCATTAAGAAAAAACAATAACTTCAAAAAATAAATGTGTGTGTGTGGGGGGGGGGGGGAGACCCCCCTTACCCATCCCGTACAAGGACTGCAGTAAGTACAAGCAAAAAAATTGATGTAGTACGCAACACTACAAAGATGCAGTCCTTTTAGGTACACGAAGCAGTACGGTTTAGCAAATCCAGTTCCAGATTACCTACATGAATAAAAACACGGTATAGAACACGGTGAAAAACTCGTAAAAATGCGGAATACATTATACTTTATTCAGGGGCTCCAGCAAGGACACGCAAAAAATACTGTGAAGTACGTACCTGTAGACAACATGCAATTCTCCATTGCACACGATGAAGTGCGGTACTACAACAAATGCAGTTTCGTTGTCACGCAGAATACATATAAATGTCACAAAAAAGCCCGTTCGCACAGAAAAGTGGCGGTTAAAAAAATCTACTGATAAAAAAAACCACGTTCGCATACAACCACCCAATTGGAGTGGTTCCATCGTCACAAGCCCACGATCACAGACGCAACACCAACCCACGATCTGCACAAACCGCATCGTCGCCGAGATCATGCAGTTCATCCGCTGCGGCCATCCCACACCGCGCCTCCCCTTAAATTCAGACCCCTGCCATAGGCCATCTCATCCACAAACAACACAAGTACCCATCGCGCTGCCACCAAATCGCTCCATCACATCCATCTCCACGCAAAAACACCAAGCCCCACTGTCGCCGATGGCATTCGCCGACGAGTACAGGGACGTGGAGGCCGTGGAGGCACACGGCCATACCAAGTTGCACGTCATCCACACCAACGACAAGAAGCTGGTGGAGATCACCCTCGCGCAGTACGAGCGCCACCTCAGCCTCCAGCGCCACAAGATCGTCGGCATTGATCTCGAGTACAACAACGAGCCTGAAGCGACGCAGAAACTCGCCCTCTGCCAACTCTCCATCGGCAAGAAACACCCGGTGCTGCTCTTCCAACTGAGTGCCGCTGAAAGGTGCACCGTCTTCGACAACTTCCTCGTCGACCCCAGGTACACCTTTGGAGGCTTCTCCATCAACGGCGACAAAAAAAGGCTGGATCGCGTCAATTTGGAGGTCGCCAACTTCGTCGACATCCAGAAGGAGTGGAGGGTGCCCGAGGCAACCAACGAGTTGGACTCCCTTGGAGACGTCTCCAGCATGCTCATCGACGACTACTACAACAACATGAAGAAGAAGATCACCGACGATGAGCACAAGCGCTGGGCCACCCTGCCTCTGTCTAGGAGGCACATCGAGTACGCGGCAAAGGACGCCTACGCAGCGTACGAGATATGGAACCGCATCACCCTCACCCAGGACGGGCTTCGCCGTGCAAAGCTGGAGAAGGAGGAGCCCCCCAAGAAGCGCGCCAGGACCAGCTGGGCATGGGGAGACGCTGACTGGTGAAGAAGAAGATGGTGCTGGCCAAAGATCCCCCCAAGGCCACCGTCGTTTTAGAATTATCATCAAATTTGCTTTATGTTGTTTGCTTATGTATCGTTAGTTTGCTTGTGATCATTTGCTTTTGCTGAACTTAGTTTACTTGCCATGCAGAATCTCTTGTAATGATGTGAACTTTGATTATGTTAGATTGCTTTTTGTTGAAATTAGTTTGCTCATGATGAACTTGTCGTACAGAATGCCTGTGACAATTTGTTTTCTGTTGTTTGCTCATGTATCATTAGATTCGAGCAGTGTGCAAATAGGACACATGCAGTGCAAGTTGTGTACCAATGCGGTACAGACTTTGTCAAAATGAAGTTTACACATACCCAACAAAACAGTGCACCCCCCTAAATTTGGAAAAACAAATAGATAAGAGAAAAAACACAAAAAGAAAAATGCAATATGCATATGTAGTGTCGAAAAATATGAGCGTGCAGCACACAAACGAAATCAATGCAGTACAAGAATGATTTACTAAGCAGTGCACTCCCCCACATTGGAAAAAAATAACGTAAGAGCAAAAACATGAAAACAAAAAATGAGAACTGTGCATGTAATACGGACTGAGTGCACATGCAGTACAGAACGGTGATCAGTGCAGTGCACTGATGTCTACTATGCAACCTTCTCCTTGTAGACGTTGTTGGGACTCCAAGTACAGAGGTTTGTAGGACAGTAGCAAATTTCCCTCAAGTGGATGATCTAAGGTTTATCAATCTATGGGAGGCGTAGGATGAAGATGGTCTCTCTCAAGCAAGCCTGCAACGAAATAACAAAGAGTCTCTTGTGTCCCCAACACACCCAATACAACGGTAAATTGTATAGGTGCACTAGTTTGGCGAACAGATGGTGATACAAGTGCAATATGGATGGTAGATACAGGTTTTTGTAAACTGAAAATATAAAAACAGCAAGGTAGCAAGCGGTAAAAGTGAGCGTAAACGGTATTTCAATGATAGGAAACAAGGCCTAGGGTTCATACTTTCACTAGTGCAAGGTCTCTCAACAATAATAACATAATTGGATCATATTACTATCCCTCAACATGCAACAAAGAGTCACTCTAAAGTCACTAATAGTGGAGAACAAACGAAGAGATTATGGTAGGGTACGAAACCACCTCAAAGTTATTCTTTCCAATCAATCCGTTGGGCTATTCCTATAAGTGTCACAAACATCCCTAGAGTTCGTACTAGAATAACACCTTAAGACACAAATCAACCAAAACCCTAATGTCACCTAGATACTCCAATGTCACCTCAAGTATCCATGGGCATGATTATACGATATGCATCACACAATCTCAATTCATCTACTCAAACCAACACATAGAACCTCAAAGAGTGCCCCAAAGTTTCTACCGGAGAATCACGACGAAAATGTGTGCCAACCCCTATGCATAGGTTCATGGGCGGAACCCGCAAGTTGATCACCAAAACATACATCAAGTGAATCACGTGATATCCCATTGTCACCACAGATACGCACGGCAAGACATACATCAAGTGTTCTCAAATCTTTAAAGACTCAATCCGATAAGATAACTTCAAAGGGGAAACTCAATCCATTACAAGAGAGTAGAGGGGGAGAAGAAACATAAGATCCAACTATAATAGCAAAGCTCGCGATACATCAAGATCGTGCCAAATCAAGAACACGAGAGAGAGAGATCAAACACATAGCTACTGGTACATACCCTCAGCCCCGAGGGTGAACTACTCCCTCCTCGTCATGGAGAGCGACGGGATGATGAAGATGGCCGCCAGTGAGGGTTCCCCCCCTCCGGCAGGGTGCCGGAACAGGGTCCCGATTGGTTTTTGGTGGCTTTCGGCGGCGGAACTCCCGATCTAATCTCCGTTCTGGAAGTTTTAGGGTACGTGGAGTTATATAGGCAGAAGAAGTACGTCAGGGGAGCCACGAGGGCCCCACGAGGCAGGGGGGCGTGCCCTAGGGGGGTGGGTGCACCCCCACCCTCGTGGCTTCCTCGTTCCTTCCTTGATGTGGGGTCCAAGTCTATCGGGTGGCTTTCATTCCAAAAATAACTTCTCTAGTTGATTTCGTTCCGTTTCGACTCCGTTTGATATACCTTTTCTTTGAAACACTCAAATAGGCATAAAACAGCAAATCTGGGCTGGGCCTCCGGTTAATAGGTTAGTCCCAAAAATAATATAGAAGTGGATAATAAAGCCCAATATTGCCCAAAACAGTAGATAATATAGTATGGAGCAATCAAAAATTATGGATACGTTGGAGACGTATCAAGCATCCCCAAGCTTAATTCCTGCTCGTCCTCGTGTAGGTAAATGATAAAAAAGATAATTTTTGATGTGGAATGCTAGTTGGCATAATTTCAACGTAATTATTCTTAATTGTGGTATGAATATTTAGATCCATAAGATTCAAGACAAAAGTTCATATTGACATAAAGAATAATAATACTTCAAGCATACTAACAAAGCAATTATGTCTTCTCAAAATAACATGGCCAAAGAAAGTTATCCCTACAAAATCATATAGTCTGGCTATGCTCTATCTTCACAACACAAAGTATTTAAATCATGCACAACCCTGATGACAAGCCAAGCAATTGTTTCATACTTTTGACATTCTCAAACTTTTTCAATCTTCACGCAATACATGAGCATGAGCCACGGATATAACACTATATGTGGAATAGAATGGTGGTCCTGGAGAAGACAAAAGAAGGGGAAGATAGTCTCACATCAACTAGGCTTATCAATGGGCTATGGAGATGCCCATCAATAGATATCAATGTGAGTGAGTAGGGATTTCCATGCAACGGATGCACTAGAACTAGTAGAAAAAGGGTCAAACGTGAAGCACATTAGTGCCGTTTTGTATTTGAGCCGGCACTAATGTATACATTAGTGCCGGTTCCAACGGCTAGCCGGGCCGCTCTCATTAGTACCGGTTCGTGGCGAACCTTTAGCACCGGTTCGTGCCACGAGCCGGTACTAATGAGAGTGGTGGCAGGATGTTGTCAGACTGGGGCCCCTCCAGCCCCTTTAGTACCGGTTCTTGGCACGAACCGGTAGTAAAGGTCGTCCTACATAAACCCTTCGTCCACCCGAGCTCGCTCTGTTCTTCCCCTTTCCCCTCTCCTCTCTGTTCTTCCCCTCTTCCTCTCAAGCTCATCACACATTTTGCCCAAAATTTGTCAAGATTTGAAGGCCCCCATCCATTTAAATGATCACAAAGGTTAGCAACTTTGTCCTTTCATCTCTCATTGCTAGATTAACTCTTGCAATGCTTTATATAGTGATTAATTTGTGAGTTTAGTAATTTGGGAGGAAATATATATATGTGCTAGTATTTGATTTATATGCAATTTGAGGTCAAAAATAACACTTAGTTTCCATATGTAGGTGTGGTTTACTTAGTGCCTTCTAAATCTCCGTCGTAACCACCGTCGATCGCCCGCACCGTCCCGTCGCCGGCACCACCTTGTGGTCAGCCTCTTGTTCATGAAATTTTATACAAAAATTGATGTTTGTGTGATTTGGATATATAGTTACTCGTATAATTATCTTACCCGTACGTTGTTTGTTATACATATAGTGCCATGGGTTTGATATCTGTCCCCGTCGGCCCTCGTCCTTGTTGCGATTCGGATGTGGTATATATATTCTCTTTTAAAACTAGTTGCATTTTGTGTTTATGATAAATTATGCCCATCAAGTTGACATAGATATTTTTTCTAGGAGGTATGTGAACCGGAAATTCCAACCGACCCTATTGTCGAGAGGTTAAATTTAGTTGAAAGAGAAAACGAGTACTTGAAAGAAAAATTGAAAAGAATTGAGGGGGAGAAGATGGAATTGGAGTTGCATGTTGCCGATGTCGTCGATGGTCACAAGATTAAGATGGAGAAAATGCGCTTGAAGATTAGAAAGATTAGAAAATATGCCATCGATAGTGAGGCTTGGTATCATTATGCTGTTGGATCAATTGTTACCTTAGTTGCGATCTTGATCGCATTTGTTGTTGCATTTAAATGCTTTAGCTAGAGAGTTATTTGTTTGTTGCATTTAAGTGTTTTATGAACTTTATGTATGAACTTGTATTAATTTGGTCTATTCGGTGTTGTGTAATGAAGATGAGCCGGCAATGGATGTACGATGACCCATGCTCTCCCGAGTTCGTTGAGGGCGTGCATACTTTTCTGCTTGCGGCTGAGGCAAACAAGCAGGCGGATGGTTTTATGCCTTGTCCATGTGTTGGATGTAAGAATGGTCACAGTTACTCTTCGTCAAGAACCATTCACGTCCACCTGTTTAAGTCCGGTTTCATGCCCCACTATAATGTTTGGACCAAGCACGGAGAAAGAGGGGTTATGATAGAAGACAATGAAGAAGAAGAGGACGACGACAGCTATCCTGGCCATGGGTTCCCTGAATACGATGATACAACAATGGGGGATGAAGATGAGCCAGTAATGCGGGAAGAAGCTGAGCCGGCAATGCGGAAAGAAGCTGAAGAAGAGGCATCAGATGAGCCCGTTGATGATCTAGGTCGGGCCATTGCCGATGCAAAGAGAAACTGCGCAAGTGATTTGGAGAAGAAGAAGTTGCAGCGCATGTTAGAGGATCACAAAAAATTGTTGTACCCGAATTGCGTAGGTGACAAGAAAAAGCTGGGCACCACACTGGAATTGCTGCAATGGAAGGCAGAGAATGGTGTATCTGACAAGGGATTTGGAAAGTTGCTGGTAATGATAAAGGATATGCTTCCAAAGGACAACGACTTGCCCGAGAGTACGTACGAAGCAAAGAAGGTTGTCTGCCCTCTAGGGTTAGAGGTGCAGAAGATACATGCATGCCCTAATGATTGCATCCTCTACCGCGGTGAGTACGAGGATTTGAACGCTTGCCCGGTATGCGGTGCATTGCGCTATAAGATCAGCCGTGATGACCCTGGTGATGTCGAGGGCGAGCGCTCCAGGAAGAAGATTCCTGCCAAGGTGATGTGGTATGCTCCTATAATACCACGGTTGAAATGTTTGTTCCAAAACAAAGAGCATGCCAAAGCGATGCGATGGCACAGAGAAGACCGTAAGAAAGACAGAAAGTTGAGAGTACCCGCTGACGGGTCGCAGTGGAGAAAAATCGAAAGAAAGTACGGGAAGGAGTTTGCAGATGACGCAAGGAGCGTATGGTTTGGTCTAAGCGCAGATGGCATTAATCCTTTTGGGGAGCAGAGCAGCAACCATAGCACCTGGCTTGTGACTCTATGTTTGTATAACCTTCCTCCTTGGTTGTGCATGAAGCGGAAGTTCATTATGATGCCAGTGCTCATCTAAGGCCCTAAGCAACCCGGCAACGACATTGATGTGTACCTAAAGCCATTAGTTGAAGAACTCTTACAACTGTGGAATGGAACAGGTGTACGTGCGTGGGATGAGCACATGGGGGAAGAATTTGACCTAAAGGCGTTGCTGTTCGTGACCATCAATGATTGGCCTACTCTCAGTAACCTTTCAGGACAGACAAACAAGGGATACCGCGCATGCACGCACTGTTTGGACGATACCGACAGTATATATTTGGCTAATAAGAATGTGTACCTGGGACATCGTCGATTTCTTCCGAGCAGGCATCCCCTAAGAAAGAAAGGCAAGCATTTCAAAGGTGAGGCGGATCACCGGACGAAGCCTCGCCACCGTACTGGTGCTGATGTACATGATATGGTCAAGGATTTGAAGGTGGTCTTTGGAAAGGGTCCTGGTGGACAACCTGTTCCAAATGATGCTGACGGACGCGCACCCATGTGGAAGAAGAAATCTATATTTTGGGACCTGCCCTATTGGAAAGACCTAGAGGTCCGCTCCGCAATCGACGTGATGCACGTGATGAAGAATCTTTGTGTGACCCTGCTTGGCTTCTTGGGCGTGTATGGGAAGACAAAAGATACACCTGAGGCACGGGAGGACCAGCAACGTATGCACGGAAAAGACGGCATACATCAGGGTCATGCAAGCTACACTCTTACCAAAGAAGAGAATGAAATCTTCTTTGAATGCCTGGTCAGTATTAAGGTACCGTCTGGCTTCTCGTCGAATATAAAGGGAATAATAAACATGGCAGAGAAAAAGTTCCAGAACCTAAAGTCTCATGACTGCCACATGATTATGACGCAACTGCTTCCGGTTGCATTGAGGGGGCTTCTACCAGAAAACGTTCGATTAGCCATTGTGAAGCTATGTGCATTTCTCAATGTAATCTCTCAGAAGGTAATCGATCCAGAAATCATACCAAGGTTACAGAATGATTTGGTGCAATGTCTTGTCAGTTTCGAGTTGGTGTTCCCACCATCCTTCAACATCATGACGCACGTCCTAGTTCACCTATGCGAAGAGATTAACGTTTTGGGTCCTGTATTTCTACAGAATATGTTCCCCTTTGAGAGGTTCATGGGAGTATTAAAGAAATATGTTCATAACCGTGCTAGGCCAGAAGGAAGCATCTCCAAGGGCCGTCAAAATGAGGAGGTCATTGAGTTTTGTATTGACTTTATTCCTGACCTTGAGCCGATTGGTGTTCCTGAATCGCGGCATAAGGGCAGACCGGATGGAAAAGGCACGCTAGGAGGGGAACAAATAATATGTATGGACGGACATTCTCTCACTGAAGCACACTACACAGTTCTACAGAATTCCGCCTTGGTGGCTCCGTATATGGATGAACACAAGAATTTGCTACGCTCTAAACACCCGGAGCGGTCTGATGACTGGATTACACGTGAACAAACTAGGAGTTTCGCCAGCTGGTTGTAGACACGTACCATGCACGACACCTCTATTGAAGATGACCTGTACTTGTTGTCCCAGTTACCATCTTCGAATATAATGACTTTCAAAGGGTACGAGATAAATGGTAATACATTTTACACGATCGCCCAAGATAAGAAGAGCACCAACCAAAATAGTGTTGTCCGCTTTGATGCAGAAACCAAGACGGGAAAGGAAACATATTATGGTTATATACAGGACATATGGGAACTTGACTATCGACGTGGTTTGAAGGTCCCTTTGTTTCGGTGCAAATGGGTCAATATGACACGAGGCGGGGTAACGGAAGACCCGCAGTACGGAATGACAACAGTGGATCTCAACAATCTTGCGTATGATGACGAACCATTCGTCCTAGCCAATGATGTGGCACGGGTTTTCTATGTGAAGGACATGTCTACCAAGCCAAGAAAAAGAAAAGATAAGGAAGCGAATGCATCGTATGATGAGCCAAAGCGGCACATAGTTCTTTCTGGGAAGAGAAACATCGTGGGAGTGGATGACAAGACAGACAAGTCAGAAGATTATGAAAAGTTTGATGAAATTGCTCCATTCACAGTGAATATTGACCCGAGCATCCCGTTAAATGATGAAGATTTTCCATGGCTACGACGCAAAGGGATACACACGAAGAAAAAGTTTCACACCCAAAGATCTGGGATATGATCGGCTTCACTATCATCACTTTCTTTTGTGTTTCACACCCAGGAGGGAATCTCTGTAATAGTTAGGGTAGCTAGTTATGTGTTTTGGCATTTGAAACGCGAAGAAATTTTATGTGCAAGCAAATTCTTTCATGCATTTACTGATTTTTTCAGCTAAATGACCCTGAAATTGAAAAGCATTTCAAATGAACTCAGAAAAGTGGCATGGTATCATAATTTCACCCACATAGCATGCGCAAAAAAGTAGAGAGGGTTACCGCAAAAACTGGATGCACTTCGTTTACAAAATGGACAATCTGTTTCGATGTATCAGGGTTTCGGACGAAAACTCATCCGTTACAAAGGCATTTCATTTTTTAAATAACCTAAGCATTACCAAATTGAATATAATGATAAAACACACTAATATTAAACATAAGAAAAAAGAATCACTGAAAAATCTATTTTCAAAGTTAACTTATTCACAAAAATAAATAAAGCAAAAAAAATAAGAAAAAAAAGCCCACCTACTGGGCCACAGCGGCCTGCATACGACTAGAAACCCAAATTCAAGTTGGGCCAGGATGCAGGCCCGCTAGCCCAGTAGGCCCAACAGGGCATCACGGAAGAGGTAGGCCCAGAAGGTCTGCTTAAGAGAGGAGCTCGAGACAGGAGCGACGGCGGGGCTTATAAGCAGGTGCGGGTGCCCCTCGGCTAGCGAGGTGGGACTAAACTTTTGTGCCCCTCGCCTGGCAGCGCACACCCTTTAGTACCGGGTCATGGCACCAACCGGTACTAAAGGGGGGCCTTTAGTACCGGTTGGAGCCACCAACCATTACTAAAGGTGGTTGCTTCCCGCCGCTTGGGCTAGCCAAAACAGACCTTTAGTACCGGTTGGTGGCTCCAACCGGTACTAAAGGTTGGTTCTATATAAGAAAACACTTCAAAATTTCGTCAGTTTCTCATCTCTCCCTCTGCTTCTTCTCCTCTGCACCGTCGCCCGCCGCCCCTGCCGTCTCCATATCCCTCGTCGCCGCCCCAGCCCCATCGTCCCGTCCCCGTCGTCCCGTCCCCGTCGTCCCCATCGTCACCGCCGCCCCGTCCCGGCCCGTCCCGCGTCGTCCCCGTCCCCGTCGTCGTCGCCGCCCCGCCCTGTCCCGGCCCGTCGTCGTCATCCCCGTCGTCGCCGCGCCCGTCGCCGTCCCAGTCGCCGCGCGCCCCCCGTCGCCTCTCGCCTCGCCGGCCGGTGAGCGCACACACACACACAGTTTTCTGTTTTTTAGAAATTGTTAGAAATTTTTCTGTTTTTTAGAAATAGTTAGAAATGTTAGAAATGTTAGAATTGTTAGAAATTTTTCTATTTTTTAGTTATAGAAATAGTTATAAAAAAGTTAGAATTGTTAGAAATTTTTCTGATTTTTAGTTATACAAATAGTTATAAAAAAGTTAGAAATTTTTCTTTTTTTTAAGTTATAGAAATATTAGAAATGTTATAGAAATGTTAGTTATATATAGCATTGTTAGAAATGTTAGTTATATAGAAATGTTAGAAATTTTAGTTATCAAAATCCAATCATTAAAAAATGTTACTTTTTGCGGGCATATAGCTAGTATTTGTTCTCGACATGCCCGGCCCGCATCCTCGCCGTCGACCCGTCCGCGACGACGTCCGGCTGACCCATGTCCGGGACTGGGCTCCGCCGGGCTGGCACTGGGAGTTGCTGCCTGGAGGGGCGCGCCGCTTGATGAGGAACCCGGCCCCGGGTCCCATCGTCGACCCTGATCTCGTTTGGTGGCGTTCGCGTGGGCCAGTTTCGGTGCGGAGGGAGCCGGCCCCGCCATAGGTGGTACGTCGCCGTGTCAGGGAGGAGGACGAGCACGTCCATCGCTACATGGTTGTGTTAGAGGGCGGCAGGTTCTCCAATACCTGGCAGTTTCTTTAGGGATCTCACTTCAGCTATGATCCTGTGAGGGTTCCTTCTCTTTGGGTGTCCACTGCCCGCGCCGCAGGAACCGCGAGTGTCCTAGATTCTTCTGTAGTATTCGATCTTTAATTAGCTACCTAGCCAGTGATGTACTATTCAATATTATATATTATTCGAGACGATGTATTCGAGATTATATCTATTATTCGAGACGATGTATTCGAGATTATATCTATTATTCGAGACGATGTAATTTGAATACTAAATTGTTTTATATTTATTTTGGCATAATTAAATAAAAGCTATGGCGGACAATACCGACAGAGAGAGAGAACATACCATGTTCGATATGATACGCGGTCCAGATGATGATCAGAATGAAGAAGATTATGACGGCTCCGAATTTCTAAACAACACCGGAGAGGGTGATATGATATTCGATCGCGACGACCGAATTGATGAAGTCATGAACTATGATTATGACGATGATGAAGAACATGTTGATCCTGAAACAACAAACACCGACGAGGTATATATATTTATATAAGAAGGAATCTGGTGATCATCACATGTTTTAAATGAGTTGAAGATATATTAACGAATCGATCTTTCTTCTTTCAGCCATCCGGATTGAGCAAATCTTCAGACAACAGGACGAAACGAGGCCCGAACAAAAAGCTGAAGGAGGGCGTAAAGTACAATATTGAGGCAATCAGACCTAATGGCGAACCATTAGCGCCTAAGAAGATTGCGAACAAGTTCGTTCGTCAATGTGGAGTTCTTGTGAAGGACCTACTCCCGATCTCCCTTCAAGAATGGAGAGAGCCAGCAAAGCCACGTCCAAATGTTACTTTTGTCGACAACAGACAAAAAAACTGCTTTGGGATACTCTCATGGAACATTTCACCCTACCAGATCATTTCACAGATGCAGATGTGGAGAAAGTCAAGGACGCCGCTCTTAGGAAGATGGCGGTTGCATTCAGGAACCACAAGAACAGAGTATGGGACAAGTACATCAAGGATGGAAGGAAGACTCCAGTATTCAAGGGAACACTAGAGAATCAAAGTGCTCATTGGGACGATTTCATGGAATTCAAGGATTCAGAATTAGCTAAGGAACGGTCGAGAATAAACAAGAAGAATGCCCCAAAAAAGGATAAGTTCCATAAGCTGGGGCCAGGTGGCTATGCGGTGGCAACGCCTAAGTGGGATAAGTCTGAGAAAGAGATGGAGGATGCAGGTGTCACTCCGGTTACTAAGAGCTGGCCCCCCAGGTGCAGGACTTGGTTCTATGCGCATGGGGGGGAGTTGGACCCGAAGATAGACACAGTTTCGACGAAGGCATGTCTGAACGGAGCCGATGATAATATACTTGTTGCAATAGAAGAGGCTCGAACGGGGGTGTTCCAGCCCAACAGAGAGAACGACGAGCTTACGCGTGCCCTAGGAAATCCTGAACACCCGGGAAGAACACGAGGCAAGGGTGCTATTCCGTGGTATGAGGGGTTTTCGGACTGGAACGCCGACTACAGAACCCGTGCCAGAAGGAAGATTGCGGAGGAGAAGCAGAGGAAGATGGAGGAGGAGAAGAGGAGGCTGGACTATGAACGCCTTCAAGGCCTAGAATCAGCGCACACGGACTTGGCAGTCAAATTCCAGCGGCAGCAGGAGCAGATCGACTCACTTAGCCAGCAAAGGGGGTCTCAGCAGCTGCAGCAGCTAGCGGATGATCCAGCATTGGATACCACCGCCCCATCCATGCCGAGAAGCAGCGTGGGTTCCGCCCCGTTTGATGCAATGCTGGATAGATACCCCGTGGATGACATCATGGATAACACTAACTGCGAGCTACACTTGAAAATTAAGAACATATCCTTGAAGGTGGCGGACGGCATTGCTTATACAAATTCCCCCGATGCAACCTTCCATTGCAACCCGATTCCAGCAGGCTATGCTCATGTCTTGGTTAATGAGGTGGTGGACCAATATTTGGGGCTAGAGCTTGACATTCCTGGAGGTGACAAGGAGCACACACTCGGAGAGGCCAAACATCGTATGATCCTATGGAGAAAGGATTGCATCATCTTTCGAAGGCCACCGACACCGCGTCACCCGACTCCTCTTCGAAGTCCGCCATCGATTCAGCAGACTCCAGCTCCTCCAAGTCCACCAACGCGTGAGGCCACTCCTCCTCCTCCAAGTCTGGCAAAGTGTCAGGCCACTCCTCCTTCAAGTCCAACACAACGTCAGACGTCCACTCCTCCTCCAAGTCCGGCACAACCTCAGGCCACTCCTCCTCGTCCAACTCAGCCTCGTCAGCCGCCTCTGCCGCCTCAGCAATCGCAGAAGAGACACCCCGCAGCTATGGTGCGTAGCGGTACGAGTCGAGGTCATAGTACAGGAAGTACAGGCAGAGGCAAGCGATATAAATATGGTCCAAACCTTAAAACTCCTCTTCCTGAGAGGGCTTACGACAGGACCAAGGAGCAAACCGATGTCATAGTGCGGGCAGAAGTCGACGCCCATTTTGGACTGAAACCGCCACCGCCGCCAAGGGAGAAAGTGCCTGTGGAAGTAGTCGACCACTTCATTCGTATGGCTCAACCACCAGCTCCTAAGCCTGTTGACACAAACTATGAGCGCCACATCAGGAAGTTAAATCGAAAACGTCTACAGAAGGAGGCGAGCTCGAGCTCGAGCAAACAACAAGCAGCTGTCAAAAAATGCGGGAAAACCGTTGCCCAGCTAGGAGAACAGAAGGCGCAGTCGATCGAACCGCTTGTTGTGCCGCCAACAACACGTGATAGTACGCGCGCCCAATATTATTGTGGGCAAACAGTTTACGTTCCCGAGGTGGGCGATGTGGTAATAACCCAGGAGCATATAATGTAGGCTGAAGAACTCAAGATCACTGTTGGACTACTCCTCGAGATCGAGGACATGCCTGTGATTACAGAGGAGGAAATAAAACGGAAATATGTCCGGGGCCAATCTTTGGTCAAGCCAGAAGATGTCAAGAAGCTCCCAACGAGAATGTATGAATTGCATCAATGGTACATGGACATTACCAAGAGATCCGATCGAGAGTCCCTCATGGTGTATGTCAAGAAGGATCATTACTACCATGAGAAAGCTGTGGCCGTTGAGTATTCTAAACTGTTTTAGTTATACAATCAAGACGCACTCGACAAATCTATCGTAAGTTGCTATTGTCTGTAAGTGATTCCTTTCTGTAATTTAAGTCTCTCAAGCTAGCTGTAGTGATCCTTTTGATCAATCATTACCTGTAATATTATCCTCACTATATTCTTTTCTGTGGTATTATGCAGGATGAAGATGTATGAAATGAGAAAAGGTGGACGCTATGGCATTGGGTTCATTGACCCAAACATCGTTAATGAATACACATGGAAAATAGATTTATATCATGAAAAGCATGTAGAGGACAGCATGCTAGAGTTCTTGAAGCGCCTCAAATACAATGAAGATATACTACTTCCTTACAACTTCCAGTGAGTCACACTGTCTTGTACTACAAATTCTCTGTTTTTGCCTACTAGCTAGCTTCATGTTTTTGCTTACATATGCCCGCTTAATTAAGACATGCAAACGTGTGTGCATGCAGATTTCACTGGATCTTGTGTATCATTAAAGTTGACGACGGAACAGTTGAAATACTGGACTCACTACTTAAAAAACAAAGTGACTATAACATCTTGTTTGGGATAGTCAACAGGTAATTTCAATCATTATTAACTATATATCTCGACCTATTTAGTTCGTTATTTCGTGATATGAACTATTTAATTAATAGCCCCTTTATTCATTTTCTTTGTCGGCGGGCAGGGCTTGGGCAAGGTTCATCAGCGTCAGGAAGGCGAATGGAAAAAAAAGCTGAAATGGTTTCGACCCAAGGTAAGTAATTAAGTAGTACTAGCTAGCTAGCTAGCTGCCATCTCTTTAATTATCATGCTTGATTAATTATTATCTGATCAAATTCCATTCTCGTAAAGGCCCAGAAGCAGGCGCAGGGGACTGATCTGTGTGCATTCTGCGTTTGCGAGAACATTCGCATGATGGCGTCCGAAAGGAGCAGATCTCAAAGACAGGAATGGGTACGCTTGTCAGAACACTATTCAGATATTTTACACCATTATCGATATCTAGTCACACAACTAATACACATGCATATTGATCTTCTTCTTAACAGTTCACAAAGGTGCGGGACAAGCTCCTAGAAACGGAGCGCGTAGAAGCACTTCAAGAGGAAATAGCGGGATTTTTGCTCGACCATGTCATAAATCCGAAGGGAGAATACCATTACCCGCTACCGCCCCCATCGACCAAGTCAACATGCTCCGAAGGCACCAATATAGGCTAATGCCACTGGCTCCGAAGGCAACATGCATATGTAGGAGAAATTGTATATACCTATACATGTGTGTATGTGTGAATTAATATGGTGGTTTGTGAGACATTGATGATATATATATATGATTGGTTCTACTAGAAGTTGTATTTATATATATATATGCATAACGTGTACAATGTGTAGTATCATAAAATACCAGCAAACGAAAAAGAATTAAAATGGAAACCACAAAATTAAATGAAAAATAAATCGTAAAACCAAAAACCCCCCAAACATGGGCTCCCGGCCCCCGGAGCTGGCTCGTGCCACGTGGTTGCCCTTTAGCACCGGTTCGTGCTGAACCGGTACTAAAGGGGGGGGGCCTTTAGTGACCACACTTTGGTGCCGGTTGTGTAACCGGCACTAAAGAGCCTTACGAACCGGTGCTATTGTCCGGTTCTGCACTAGTATAGAGCTATAAGTATATGAAAGCTCGACAAAAGAAACTAAGTGGGTGTGCATCCAACTCGCTTGCTCACGAAGACCTAGGGCATTTTGAGGAAGCCCATCATTGGAATATACAAGCCAAGTTCTATGATGAAAAATTCCCACTAGTATATGAAAGTGACAACATAGGAGACTCTCTATCATGAAGATCATGGTGCTACTTTGAAGCACAAGTGTGGTAAAAGGATAGTAGCGTTGTCCCTTCTCTTTTTTTTCTCTCATTTTTTTTGTTTGGGCCTTCTCTTTTTTTATGGCCTCTTTTTTTCTTTTTTCTTTTTTTCGTCCGGAGTCTCATCCCGACTTATGGGGGAATCATAGTCTCCATCATCCTTTCCTCACTTGGTACAATGCTCTAATAATGATGATCATCACACTTTTATTTACTTACAACTCAAGAATTACAACTCAATTCTTAGAACAAAATATGACTCTATATGAATGCCTCCGGCGGTGTACCGGTATGTGCAATGACTCATGAGTGACATGTATAAAAGAATTATGAACGGTGGCTTTGCCACAAATACGATGTCAACTACATGATCATGCTAGCAATATGACAATGATGGAGCGTGTCATAATAAACGGAACGGTGGAAAGTCGCATGGCAATATATCTCGGAATGGCTATGGAAATGCCATGATAGGTAGGTATGCATGGTGGCTGTTTTGAGGAAGGTATATGGTGGGTTCATGATACCGGCGAAAGGTGCACAGTATTTGGAGAGGCTAGCAATGGTGGAAGGGTGAGAGTGCGTATAATCCATGGACTCAACATTAGTCATAAAGAACTCATATACTTATTGCAAAAATCTAGAAGTTATCAAAGCAAAGTATTACGCGCATGCTCCTAGGGGGGATAGATTGGTAGGAAAAGACCATCGCTCATCCCCGACCGCCACTCATAAGGAAGACAATCAATAAATAAATCATGCCCCGACTTCATCACATAACGGTTCACCATACGTGCATGCTACGGGAATCACAAACTTTAACACAAGTATTTCTCAAATTCACAACTACTCAACTAGCATTACTCTAATATCACCATCTTTATATCTCAAAACAATTATCAAGCATCAAACTTTTCTTAGTATTCAACACACTCATAAGAATTCTTACAAATCTTGTATGCTTAGCATATTAGGATTATTTAAGCAAATTAACATGATATTTAAGACTCTCAAAATAATATAAGTGAAGCATGAGAGTTCATCTATTTCTTCAGAATAAAACTACCACCATGCTCTAAAAAGGTATAAGTGAAGCACTAGAGCAAACAACAAACTACTCCGAAAGATATAAGTGAAGATCAATGAGTAGTTGAATAATTATGAAACTATGTGAAGACTCTCCCATTTAACAATTTCAGATCTTGGTACTTTATTCAAACAGCAAGCAAAGCTAAAGAAAATAAAATGATGCTCCAAGCAAAACACATATCATGTGGTGAATAAAAATATAGCTCCAAGTAAAGTTACCGATGAACGAAGACGAAAGAGGGGATGCCTTCCGGGGAATCCCCAAGCTTAGACGCTTGGTTGTCCTTGAATATTAACGTGGGGTGCCTTGGGCATCCCCAATCTTAGGCTCTTGCCACTCCTTATTCCGTAGTCCATCGAATCTTTACCTAAAACTTGAAAACTTCACAACACAAAACTTAATAGAAAACTCGTGAGCTCCGTTAGCGAAAGAAAACAAAACACCACTTCAAGGTACTGTAATGAACTCATTCTTTATTTATATTGGTGTTAAACCTACTGTATTCCAACTTCTCTATGGTTTATAAACTATTTTACCAGCCATAGATTCATCAAAATAAGCAAACAACACACGAAAAACAGAATCTGTCAAAAACAGAACAGTCTGTAGTAATCTGTAACTAACGCAAACTTCTGGAACTCCAAAAATTATAAAATAAATTGGTGGACCTGAGGAATTTGTCTTGCAATCATCTACAAAAAGAATCAACTAAATATCACTCTCCAGTAAAAAGTTCTAGCTAATCTCGTGAGCGCTAAAGTTTCTGTTTTTTTCAGCATGATCATAAAGACTTCACCCAAGTCTTCCCAAAGGTTCTACTTGGCACAAACACTAATTAAAACACAAAACCACATCTAAACAGAAGCTAGATGGATTATTTATTCCTAAACAGAACCAAAAAGAAAGAAACTAAAATAAAATTGGGTTGCCTCCCAACAAGCGCTACCATTTAACGCCCCTAGCTAGGCATGATGATTTCAATGATGCTCACATAATAGATAAGAATTGAAACATAAAGAGAGCATCATGAAGAATATGACTAGCACATTTAAGTCTAACCCACTTCCTATGCATAGGGACTTTGTGAGCAAACAACTTATGGGAACAAGAATCAACTTGCATAGGAAGGTAAAACAAACATAACTTCAAAATTTTAAGCACATAGAGAGGAAACTTGACATTATTGCAATTCCTACAAGCATATATTCCTCCCTCATAATAATTTTCAGTAGCATCATGAATGAATTCAACAATATAACCAGCACCTAAAGCATTCTTTTCATGATCTACTTGGATAGAAAATTTACTACTCTCCACACAAGCAAAATTCTTCTCATTCGGAATAGTGGAAGCAAACCCAACAAAATAACTATCATGTGATTGAAAATTAAGATCAAGATGACAAGTTTCATGGTTATCATTATTATTTAAAGCATACGTGTCACAATAATCATCATTTATAGGAGGCATGCTTTCATCATAGTAAATTTGCTCATCAAAGCTTGGGGGACAAAAGATATCATCTTCATCAAACATAGCTTCCCCAAGCTTGTGGCTTTGCATATCATTAGCATCATGGATATTCAAGGAACTCATACTAACAACATTGCAATAATGCTCATCATTCAAAGATTTAGTGCCAAACAATTTAATGCATTCTTCTTCTAACACTTCGGCACAATTTTCTTTTCCATCATACTCACGAAAGATATTAAAAAGATGAAGCGTATGATGCAAACTCAATTCCATTTTTTCTTTTATAAACTAGACTAGTGCTAAAACAAGAAACAAAAAGATTTGATTGCAAGATCTAAAGATATACTTCAAGCACTAACCTCCCTGTCAACAGCGCCAGAAAAGAGCTTGATGTCTACTACGCAACCTTCTCCTTGTAGACATTGTTGGGCCTCCAAGTGCAGAGGTTTGTAGACAGTAGCAAATTTCCCTCAAGTGGATGACCTAAGGTTTATCAATCCGTGGGAGGCTTAGGATGAAGATGGTCTCTCTCAAGCAACCCTGCAACTAAATAACAAAGAGTCTCTTGTGTCCCCAACACACCCAATACAATGGTAAATTGTATAGGTGCACTAGTTCGGCGAAGAGATGGTGATACAAGTGCAATATGGATGGTAGATACAGGTTTTTGTAAACTGAAAATATAAAAACAGCAAGGTAGCAAGCGGTAAAAGTGAGCGTAAACAGCATTGCAATGGTAGGAAACAAGGCCTAGGGTTCATACTTTCACTAGTGCAAGTTCACTCAACAAAAATAACATAATTGGATCATATAACTATCCCTCAACATGCAACAAAGAGTCACTCCAAAGTCACTAGTGGTGGAGAACAAACGAAGAGATTATGGTAGGGTACGAAACCACCTCAAAGTTATTCTTTCCAATCAATCCGTTGGGCTATTCCTATAAGTGTCACAAACAGCCCTAGAGTTCGTACTAGAATAACATCTTAAGACACAAATCAACCAAAACCCTAATGTCACATAGATACTCCAATGTCACCTCAAGTATCCGTGGGCATGATTATGCGATTTGCATCACACAATCTCAATTCATCTACTCAAACCAACACATAGAACCTCAAAGGGTGCCCCAAAGTTTCTAGCGGAGAATCACGACGAAAACGTGTGCCAACACCTATGCATAGGTTCATGGGCGGAACCCGCTAGTTGATCACCAAAACATAAATCAAGTGAATCACGTGATATCCCATTGTCACCACAGATACGCACGGCAAGACATACATCAAGTGTTCTCAAATCTTTAAAGACTCAATCCAATAAGATAACTTCAAAGGGGAAACTCAATCCATTACAAGAGAGTAGAGGGGGAGAAGAAACATAGGATCCAACTATAATAGCAAAGCTCGGGATACATCAAGATCGTGCCAAATCAAGAACACGAGAGAGAGAGAGAGAGAGAGAGAGAGATCAAACACATAGCTACTGGTACATACACTCAGCCCCGAGGGTGAACTACTCCCTCCTCGTCATAGAGAGCGCCAGGATGATGAAGATGGCCATCGGTGAGGGTTCCCCCCCTCCGGCAGGGTGCCGGAACAGGGTCCCGATTGGTTTTTGGTGGCTACAGAGGCTTGCGGCGGTGGAACTCCCGATCTACTCTCCGTTCTGGAAGTTTTAGGGTACGTGGAGTTATATAGGCGGAAGAAGTACATCAGGGGAGCCACAAGGGCCCCATGAGGAAGGGGCGCGCCCTAGGGGGGTGGGCGCGCCCCCACCCTCTTGGCTTCCTCGTTCCTTCCTTGATGTGCGGTCCAAGTCTATCGGGTGGCTTTCGTTCCAAAAATAACTTCTCTAGTTGATTTCATTTCGTTTCGACTCCGTTTGATATTCCTTTTCTTCGAAACACTAAAATAGGCATAAAACAGCAAATCTGGGCTGGGCTTCCGGTTAATAGGTTAGACCCAAAAATAATATAAAAGTGGATAATAAAGCTCAATATTGCCCAAAACAATAGATAATATAGCATGGAGCAATCAAAAATTATAGATACGTTGGAGACGTTTCATGCACGCATGGTTTACAAAGCAGTGCACGCCTGTACATTGAGAAAAATGTAGTGCGGAAATATACGAACGTGCAGTACAGGAACATAATCAAATGAAGTACATGTATGTTTACTAAGCAGTGCACTCCCCTACACTGGAAAGAAGATTACAAAAGAGAAAAAACATGAAAACAAAAAAATGAGAAATGTACATGTAGAACGGAATGCTTGCACATGCAGCACAGAACACTGATCAATGCAGTGCAAGGACGGTTTCCTAAGAAGTGCGCGCCCTCACATTGAAAAAAACACAAAATAGAAAAAACAATTGACCACCCAGGTGCAGCCGGCCCCAGCCAGTCTCGTAGTAGGTCTGCGCTAATAGCAGGCGAGTCGTTCTGAGCCACGATGTGTAGGGCCGGGCGCACATGGGCCCATAGCTCAGAGTGCAGAGAGCAGCGAGCGCCGTGTATAAGCGCTCAAATAAGTAACCAGAGGAGTTCGATACAGCTGCCTTTCAGCGCTTATAAACAGGTCGGGCACGCCTTCCACGGGCGAGGTGGGACTAAACATTAGGCTACACACAGCGCACCAGAAACCAGCCGTGCTCACAGTCCGTCTTGGGCCCAATGCGCTTCACTCCACGAACACAGGCCAACAAGGCCCACTAAGAAAAAACAATAACTTCAAAAAATAAAACATCAAAGAAAAATTAGAAAATATTTTTTAAATGAATAACAACAACAAAAGAAAAATGTGCGTGGGCACAGCCAGAAACTACAGTTTGTTATTAATAAATAAAATGCAAAAAGCCAGTAGTAAAAGTACAAATGCAATCCGCGACAACAAACAATGCAGTTCTCCACGAAGTATTTTTTCTGACATACAGTTCTCCTTCTACTGCATTGCAGTGTGGCTTAAATGAAAAATGCAGCTCTGTTAGTTAAGCAAAGCAGTGCGTTATAAAATAAAGAACCGCATGAAAGAACTCCATAAAAAATGTGTGTACATCTATATCAATCCTAATCCGATATAATTCAGTGCACGAAGAATAAATTTCATTTCCATGCAGTACACTATGTGGATGTACGCAGTTATGTTCTGATATAAAAGAAGTGCACTTAATAGGAAAATTCATCGAGAACACAATCATCACATTTTCTGACAGTTGCGTGCATACCTAAAAAAGTCACGAAAAAAGAGGACACGACGTTCCGGATTTCCAACGCACTAACAGAGGATCCTCATAGCAGAACCTCTCTGTAGTTGCCACGTAACTTAAAACAGAGCCCCACCACGCTACCACCCCACTCCACCTCTCCCACGTCCTGTCAAGGAGAGCAAAGGAGATCAGAGGAGAAAACACAACTGCTTCGTACCCCAAAAAACCCCATTGCATCTTCTTCTCCACAATTCCTTTCACCAACCTCTTCTCTCCAGAACAAACACGAGAGAGCAGAGGATAGTCATGGCGGATGCACCTCTTTACAAGCAGCGCCGCAGGTACACCAGGGAGCTCCACGACGTCGATCTCCACGGCAACCACAAGCTCCACGTTGTTTGCACAAGCAAGGGTGAAGACATGGACAAGATGCTGTCCACACTCAGGAGGAAGCTCGGCGGAATAACCGTCAAACTAGTCGGCGTTGATGTGGAGTACACACACTACGTGAAGCCACAGCGGGCAGCAGTGCTCTAGCTATGTGTAGAAAAAGAATGTCTTGTCTACCACATCTCTGCAGCGAAAGACAACTCAGAATATAACTATTAATCTGTACTATTGATTGTCAATATTGATTTTAAATTTTCTTCACTGCAATCGCCACTATTTAAACTTTGGTTTTCATTTTTGAAAACCATGGCATCTGAATTCATTGACAGTTTTCGTCTGGCTCCATGTATGCCACTCACGTGCTCGATTCTTGAATCATATGATCTAGCAATACACACAGTTTTATTTTGTTTTACCAAATACAAAATATTTGACTGAACAATAGAAAACTGCAACATTACTATACAAAACATGTATGATATCCAGTTCAAGAAATACAATCATGCACAAAACATGCATTGTTTATGCAATATAGTATCAGGTTTACTAGTTATGATGAACAAAGTATTAGCAACTACTCAACGCAACAGATTCAGATACTCATATTGCAGTTCAGTTTTAGAAAAAACAAAAAACATTGGTACTTCTAAGAAAATAAACTATATTCACTCTATACAAACATCTTGCAGGCCAATGGAACTAGGCAAATTCCTCATGAATGGTGAGTACACCTTCGTTGGATTCGCCATTGAAGGAGACAAAAGCAAGCTGAAGCTATCTGGTTTGGAGATAAACTCCGACAACTACATTGATATTCAGGTGGAATGGAGAGACCCATCCAATAAAAAGAAGTTTAACTCTTTGGCTGATGTTGCCGGCAGGATGATAGACATTCACTACCATTACATGAAGAAAAAAATTAACCGCAAGGAGGACCATAGTCTGTGGGGATTCTGCCCACTGCCAGAAAAGCTTATCAAGTATGCAGCAATAGATGCATTCGCAACATATGAGTCATGGAGAATCATCTACGATGTCATCATGGGACTGGACAGGGCAAAAAGAGACAAAGAAACAAAACAGAAGAAGAACAAGGCTGTAATCCAATGCAGCAACTAGAAATAATTCAGGGCTATGTTTTAGTTTCACTTTACATTAGTCGTTGTGTTGTTCTTTGTTTCATGTATGCAAGCTTTTGATTATGTCCATTGCTTCACATCGAACATTTCTTTTCTAAAAACAATGTCGTTTTAGAATTGTCATGAAATTTTATTTCTGTCGTTTGCTTATGTATCACAGTTTGTTTCTGATCAATTGCTTTCACTGAACAAAGTATCCGCAAAACTAATTCTAGAAAAAGAACATTAATATTAATATTTATAAAATAAACGTAAATAATGTTCAAATAACAAATATAAGGCAGTTCACAGAGTGTAAATATGAAGTGCAGTACGTGCACAAATGCAGAACGAAGGGGCTGCAACAACTTTCGCTCAGTGCACAAAATACAAACTTGGTACGCACAGTGCAGTACTCAACGTTGGTGCAAGTAGTACAAATGACATCATTTGTACTACCACGAAAAATATATACTCCAAAAGAAAAAAATGCTTCAGGTAAGGAAAAAAATTTGACAACCCAGTTACAACCAGGCCCCAGCCAGTCCCATAATAGGTCTCTACAAAATGTGTGAACTTCTCCAAAGTCTTCCAAGGAAGTTCACTATATGTGCGCGTGAAGTGTGGTACATGCTAAAGTACCATAACCAACACAAGACTATGACGAATGCAGTGCACGACCCCCCCCCTCCCCACCCCCTGCTCGGCCTCGCGCTAACGCAAGCAGTGCGCTTGGATGACAAGCGCAGTGCGGACATTCTGTTTTTCCACAACAGGATGCACGCAACCCCAGAGCCACACCCCTAAGATAGACAGGGAGGTGCACGGGTGTGACGGACTCGCCTGTGCATGCGGCGCCGCGGCACGCCGCGTCGCCGCCTGCTCCGGCTCATTCTAGGCTCGGCTTCGGAGGGGGTGGGGAGGGGGGTCACGCCTTGCTCGGCCTCGCGCTAATGCACGCAGTGCGCTTGGATGACAGGCGCAGTGCAGACATTCTGTTTTTCCAACAATACGAAACACGCAACCCCAGA
>NC_041392.1:8584042-8629311 GCF_002162155.2 Triticum dicoccoides
CCGTTAAGTACAGGGAATACAAATAGAAAAATACAAAATATATAGTCAACCAAAAAAATGGGCCCCCAACCCCCCCATACCTTACAAAAACAAAAAACAATAAAAAAATAACCAACTGAAGGTTAGGCAAAAAAAAGCAGTGCACCTGGATATGCAAAAAATGCAGTGCACTTAGTTTAGGCAGGAAAAAAAGCAGTGCAGTATCATAAAACAACGCACTTCACCTGGCTAGGCAAAGCAGTGCAGTATCATAAAGCAACAAAGTTCCAGGATACACACATGAATGCAGGGTCTGCGGTAAAAAAGTGCAAGAAAAAAAAGATTGCAACACAAACGTGTAGACAAAAATGCAGTGCTTTTCTTGGACGAAGAAGTTCGGTATCACATGCAATGCGGTTAAAAATGGGACACATAAGATACATATAAGCGTGTCAAAATGCCAAATTCACACAGAACGTGTAAGTCAAACGAAAAAATAAAAATATACACATATATACTGTATGAATTATTTACATAAAATACACATACAGATACAAATTCGTCCATAAAACACTTCTGCAAAAAGAGCAGAAGAGAATCACAACAAACAGTAAAACAAACATCTTTTCAAACATTATATACCTTAGACACCACACAGCACACAACATGAACGCCTAGTTCTTGTCCATACACACGGTTTTTACAAATGTAGATTGTTACTGCGTCTGCGACTGCGTCTGCGATTGCGACAGGGAAGTAAGCCCGAGGCCCGAAATCAGTTCTCGTAGCTCAAGCGACATGTCTTCATAACACAACATGTTCGAGGGATTGAACAGCAGCTGGAACATGTACTCCGCCTTCCAATCTTCAACAGCAGGATGAAAAAGAAAATAAAAAAAAATGCAGACAGTGATTAAATAAAAAGATTGTCATAAAGAACAAAAAGTGAAAAGGTAAAAATAATAAAAAAAGTAACAAGAAAAAGAAGAAAAACAGAGAAGGTTTTACGTCGGTTTTGATAATTTTCTCAACTAGACGTTGGCCGTCATACAACTGCGTCACCCTCAGAACATAGATTCCGCACTCGTTTGCTCCCTACGCTGGCACGACCGGGTAAGAGGGCTTCTCTGCCGATTTAACCCAGTCAGGGTGGTTCTTAGATTTACACATTTTTTCGCCATAAACCGCCTTCAGCAACTGAGTCATCCTCCTCATCTGGCAAAAAAAAGGAAGCACAATGTAAAAATAACACACACCACAGATCAAATTACAATTTAGATACGGAAGTTGTTTTCGACGTCTAGACAGTCCCTCTTTTAAATGCACATGAGGTCATTTCCTTTTATCTCCTTTTTACATGGATTACGGGGGGTCTAAGAAAAATGCAGTTCTGTCACGCGTATGTTGCAGTGCACTACATAAACAAGTGTGGTACTATGTGTGCTAACATTGCATGTGCAGTTTATCCAAAAAAATGTAGTAGGAGAAACACAAAAAAGCTTTGCACTTGGCAAGAAAAAAATGATATACCACTTCAGTGCAATCTGAATGGTAATCACTCCTGCGCCACTTTGTCGTGACATCAGGATGGCCATTGTACTTCCTAGTGTCATGGATATCAAACATCTGGCGATGTTGGTTCATCGTGTATAAGGAATAATGACCATCCTTGGAGCGCGACATCATAATCTGTTCACATAAAAAAATGAAAAAAATGAAAACTTATTTCGACACGTAGCACTAGAACAACTGCTCCAAAAAATTAACTCTAAAAAGAAATACAACAAACCAGAAAAATAAACGACGGGAAACAATGAACTTACCAGTTTTGCATCCAACAGGTTTACTTCGTCACTCACAAAAACCTTGAACTGGTTAACTACGTCTTCTAAAACAAACGTGCTATGTGAAACTGGCAACACAGGGTTTCCTTCCTCATCTTTCTTCACAAATGTTTCCATCTTAAGCACATACTGCAAAGAAAAAAGAACAAAGAAAGGACATGAAAAAAAGAATAAACAGTGCATGCAGGCATGGACATAAAAAAACTAGTACGAATAGAAAAAAATGACAGCACACGTTTACCGTGATAAATAAGGGTGAAAGTAGCACATGTTCACCAGAATGATAAACTAAACCCATTTCAGCGTCTTGCTTCCAGTACTTGATGACAAAATCCATGATATAGGAATCCATTAAAGCTCCTTTGCCAAATGTATTATAGATCTAGTCAACCTTGTAAGTATCAAGATCACCAAAAGGACTGTTCACCATAAAGAACACATTCCTGAAGTAAACATACAGAAAATGGGATCAACGAAATTAAAATTAAAAACAAAACACACAAAAAGAATCAAGGGCACACACATAAAAACTTACTCGTGGTATTTGGTTACAAATTCTTTACTGAGAACAAGATCCTTTATTTTCCTCGCCTCATCAATATATTTGAACCTCGGAGGCTTCAATTTCTCTATAGAGCATATCAACTTAAAAGCCCTCTCACCTGCCCTCTTGTTCGAAAAAACTTCAACATCATCCATAGGAGGACGATTAATTGCTACACTCCGAGTCCTCGTGACGCGAGGACACGATGTAACAAAATCATCATCATCAACATCAAACACATCACATGGGGAGCTAGGGAGAGAAACACTTCCACCATCAGGTCCAGACGCCACAGCTGGGTTCAAACCATCTCCAGCCAAAGAACCATAATTATCTGGAGAGATTTCAATGGCGCAATCCTCCATAACCACATCAGAACCCTGGGATTCAAACAGTGACGTACAACCTTCATGAAGGCCCCCATCAAAACCTAAAACCGTCAAAGAAAAAACATAGAAACTCTCAGCACAAAAAAATACAAAAAACAAAAAACTCATTAAAATAAAATAATGCAGTTCACTAAAGAATAGAATGCAGCACAATTGTCTACAGCAATGCAGTCCACTTGTCCGCAGCAAGGCAAGATTAAAAAAATGTATACAACAACGCAACCCACTTGTAAAGAACAATGCAGCTCACTTGCCCCAAAAATAAAAAATGCAACTCACTAACACAACAAATAAAAATACACATACAATCTAAATCACGAACGTAACTAAACAAACTATTAAAAAAAGCCCGTAAGAACCAGAAGCAAGCAGTAGGCAAAAAATAAATAAAGGAAGGATAAAGAAGTTCACTAAAACAACCTTTATCTGAAAAAATTAAAAGTGATGTTAAATCAAGGGAACACTTTCTCGATGTGAGCCAACTATAGAGCATGGCCTTTCTGATGTAGCCAATGTGCTCCACCCCAAACTGAGCAACTCGAACACCATCCCAAGTCTGCAGGAATTGAAACATATAGAATCCACAATCATGCCTGCAATAAAAGAATAAAAAACATCAGTTTCACAAAAATGAAAAATAAAAAAACCTTGAGTAGTATAGTGAAGAGGGGCTATACGGAACACACCCATTAGGCTGCATTGGGACAATGACATGTTTCAACACAAATCCATCAAGTGTAGGAGGATTTAGCGGCTCATCAGAACTTGAGCTTCCTTCTTTCCATGCACGCTTGATGTTTTTAATCATCCTCCTAAAAACCCTAATCGCACCAGGGCTGCCAGGTTTATTGAGCAAGTCAAGAAATTCAAACCGCCTTTCTTTCACATTTAACGCAACTACACAATAATGACCAACGCCATCCCTTGTATCTGGTGGATCAAAAGTTGCAAAAAGGACCTGTTCAAAGCATGAATAAATAAATAAAATTATAATAAGAAGAAGAAACAGAACACTGTAATAACAAACACGCAAAAAATATAGTCTTCAACACATAAAAACGTTACTCACCATATCCTTTTTATCAACACGCTCCTCGGCTTTCGAAGAGAACACCATTTTAACACTTTTGCCTATAGTACCACCATTCCAAATATTTGTCTGCCAATACAAAACCCAAAGTAAAATAGTGCTCAAGGAAACATGTCCGTCGCACGAAATCAGAAAAGAAAATAAAAAAATTCTGCATTCTTACACAAATATGGTACGGGACAACCATTGTCGGAGATCCCTTAAACTTATCTACCAGCAAAGAAACCCCAAGATCTACAAGTCCTGTAGTGAGCATCCCTTTATCCCAAAAGGATTGACCAACTTCACCAATGGTAATATCACCCAACTCAGTTTTAAAAGCAATCATGTCCCTGAATTTTTCATGAAAAACTGAAAACATAAGATACTAAAAAACAATAACAACAAAGTAAAAGGGCTAAAAACCAAATTTAGAAAATACATATGAACAAAACAATTTCTAAAAAACCATACTTCTTCTTCTTGTCCTTCCGAACCCTCGTAACAGCAGCGTACAACTCATTGTATCTTTTCAGAAGAGCTGGATTAATGCTCGACGTTGTCACAACAGGAAGTTCGTCATCTGTAATAAAAAGATGAAGTTCACTTATCCAAAATAATGAAGTTCAAATATTAAGATAAGGAAATTCTGCTAGCTATTTTGAAAATCATAAACAAAAGATCAAGTTTCACTTATCATTAAACATCTAATACAGATACCATAGTAATTAAACAAAAAAATGAAATGAGAAAAACTTCAACTGCACTGTTGGAAAACAAAACTCTTGCCTTTAGTGTCAGAGTCTTCATGCTGTTGTTCTTCAGAGCTCACCAAAAGATTTTCTTGGACAGATTGCGACGAATCCACCACAACCTCACTTGACTTCCCTTCTGCAGCAACATCAGCATTCTCTGGATTTACAACAGTCTGGTCAACCGCAATGTCCTTAGATACTTCAGCTACATGAGTCTCAATTATCGATACTTCAGGAACATCATTGGCCGCTAGACAATCAGGGGAAGCAACAACACTAACAGCAGGGACGACATTCTCCAGCGGCTTTTCAATGACAAAATCAGAGTCTTCATGCCGACTGGGGGACAGAGCATCATGGTATTATTGAGCTACAAAAGCGTCTGCACAGTCGACAGCTGCCGATGCAGAAGCACCAACACTACCACCACCATCAACAGCACAACCGCCCTGATTCAGATCAACGTGAACTTCCACGTTTTCTTCTCTAGGCTGTTGAAAGATTAAAACCACACACTAACACAAAAATGAGCGCGGGGATAATTAACACAACAACAACTGCAACCCACGTGTATCAAAACAACTACAACTTCAACCCACATATACGTAAAAAAGAACTGCAGTTCACTTTGTCAAACAACGCAGTTCAGTTATGTTAAATACTGAAGCTCACTTATGTAAAACATTATGGACACACATGCAAAAAAGGAATGAAGTTCACTGCAGTCAAACACTGAAGCTCACACATGTAAAACCTTTGCTTCTTGGTGGGTGGCGGTAGTGAGGCCACCATACCTCCCCTAACCACCACCCCCAGTGTCGTCGGGCTAATGAGTGGACGACCCTCAGGGTGTTGCTGGGTAGGGGCGGCATCTGGAGGCGTCTCCTGCGAGGATCGCTTGAAGAGAGACTTTTTGCATTCCGCCTTAGGACGTTCCGGCTCTGGCAAATCATGGTTAAGTCACGGAGTAAGTAATTTCTTGTGCTATGTGCTACAACATGGTAAAGTGACATGTTGGTTATTGTCATCTTTAGTCGAAGAAAGCAACAAAAATCCTGAGACTTGACTGGTGTTAATTATGGAAAAATTATGCAATTGAATTTATCTATAAAACTTGACTTAATTGTGATAGGTGGTCGTTTCTGTTCAAAACCCTTACACTTCGCGAGAGAGTGTTTGGTTTGTTCACCAAGCGCATAAAGTTTTCCATAGTGCTCTCAAATTTTTTACCACATGCTATAGGCGTCCTATGAATACACCATGCCAATTTTCATCAATTTAGGAACTCATTTGAATGGTATGTTGAACGAAATTGCGTTCTGACCTTTTTAATGGCCGATAACTCAATTTATGCTTCGAAAATATGAAACCATCTAAGAACGTGCTCAAATTTGACCATGTGGCCTCCAATGGTCTACGTTAATCATGAAAAATGTTTGAAGTTGAATTGATGTATAAAAGTTGACTTCAATGTCGTAGGTGGCAGTTTCCATTCGAAACCCTTACACTTCACCGGAGAGTGTTCGGTTTGTACAACAAGTGCATCAAGTTTTCCTGTAGTGCTCTCAAATTTTACCACTCCCTATTGTGGTCCTATGAATACACCATACCAATTTTCATCCATTTTGAAGCTGCTTTGCACGGTATTTTGAACGAATTTGCGTTCTAACCTTTTTAGCGACCTCTAAATTACGTAGTGCTTCGAAAATAGCAAACCAACACAACACATGCTTAAATTTGACCATGAGGCTTCCAATGATCTGTGTTAATCATGAAAGAAGTTTGCAACTGAACTAATGTATAAAAATTGACTTAAGTGTGGTAGGTGGCGGTTTCCATTCGAAACCCTTACACTTCGCTGGAGTGTGTTCAGTTTTACACTAAGTGCATAGAGTTTTGCCGTAATGCACTCAAATTTTTACCATGCCCTACAGGATTCTATGAGGACACCATGTCAATTTTCATCAATTCCACAGCTCGTTTGAACGCTATGTTCCTACTGGCGGGCAGGAAATAGTGCACGCCACTGGTATTTTTGGACAGATTTGCTGCGAGACCAAAAATAACAGTGGTTGGCATGTACTGTCGCCCGCCATTGGTTACTCAAGTACCAGTGGTGGGCATATTTTTGTGCCTGTCCCTGGTAATGTTTGTCCCACGACAAATCTGGGAATGTTTTACCAGTGGCGGCTGTAAACTCGCGCCCACCACTGGTAAGACAATAGCAGTGGCGGGCATTGATTTTCACCCGCCACTAGTAATTTCTTAGATTATCATTGTCTTGCACTAGACTGGACCCACGCTAATGTGAGTTCACCAATAAGCCCTCTTCAAGTAGTGCAAGCACAATGGGTCTAGTTTTGGACTTTGGACTACAAGTTGGAGAGCTCTAACAATGTAGAATGTTTCTTTTCAGGGAAACATGGTTAATTATCTTCATGATATAATGTATTGTTTGCTTTCTAAATGCACCACACACTCTCTAGCCAAGAGAATGTTGTAGTTCTAGCTATGGAATAAATAAAGACCACATAAAAAACATGCACATTTGACATAATTTATCAATATTGTATAAAGCTTCTGAGGTATTACCGTGTATTGTAACTCCACTTTTCAAAGACAGGTGTTGCTAATATGTTCATGTGAAAAATTTATTCACTGACCAGTTTCACTCCTATACAATTGTTGCATACCTACAATTTAATCTAATTATGTCACTGTAAAAATGAGGACGTAAAATTGTAAATACTAATTAGAGATAATAAAAGGGAAAAATAAAATATAATAAGCTAAATTGAGTACACGTACCTGGTTATATGAGATTTCTCAACATTGAAAAATTAGGCTGTAAGTTGATCACATGCTAATGAAGTTCCATAAGTTCACGTATGATATCTACGATTAAATATTCTATGTTGAGCCTAAACTAAACTCTGGCCACTAAGATAGGTCCTTGCAAACCCATCATTTGTGTGAATAATTTTTTTCATACATACACATCTCAAAATTCATTTCCTATACATTTATACCAAACAATTTTAACTCTGCATATTTCAATATAACTATTTTTTAATCATTATGTAATTAAATAGCATGTATCTTATATTTTATGTATAATATTTACATAATTTTATTGATGATATTAATATTAAAGTTTAGTAAGAGTAACTCAAATATCTATCACAATAAATTCAAAACTATTATAGTGGAATTACAATTTGCTACGAAATGTATTATTTTTTATTTATTTTGGACATTAGGTTAAACCGGATTTCTTATAAATCAAAATAAATCATTTTCATCAGCAGAATTTATGCTATTTAAATGTCTTGTTATGTTTTCATATGTTGTTCCAATCTTAATATATTTAACTATCTTGGCAGCGTAGATGCTTCTATTATGGACATGACTAAAGATATTCCCTTTCAAGAACAAGCATGAGACTTTCGTGCCTTTTGTATTGAAAGAAGGAGAGTAAGTACCAAGAGGAAATTACAGAGTTGTGAGCAGATATAGGTGATCGCACGCGCGCGCGCGCCCGCACACACACACACACGCCCCCCCACACACACAGACGAACATAAACTCGTGTAATCCTATTAATATACCCACTGCTCGTCGCAAGTTTTCACATCACAAATTTATTCTTCAACCAGGCAATTACCACCGATTACATCATATCAATCTTCTAAAAGAAAAAACACCTATTACGCTCCAACTAGATCTATGAATGAGTGGTGCGCACAAAGAGAATCTTAGGCCCATCGTGACATAACATCATTGTTGCTTATGAGTGCTTGCACTTTATGAAAAGAAATAAATCCATGAAACATTGCCCCTATGCCCTGGAGCTAGACATGATGAAGGCGTATGATAGGGTAGAATGGACATATCTGGAGGCAGTAATGCTCAAGCTTGGCTTTTATGGAGATGGGTTTCAATTGTCATGAATATGGTTAAATCAGTCTCATACTTAGTTCTCTTCAATTGCAAGAAACTTGACGATTTCAAACCTTTGAGAGGTATTCAGCAGGGGACCCAATATGACCCTATCTTTTCTTGTTAGCAGTAGAGGGCCTTTCAGGCCTCCTCAAAAGAGGCCATTCATTGCATTTGAGTGGGATTCAAGTGGCTCCTTCAGCGCCACGAGTTAACCATTTTTTATTAGCTGACGATAGCCTGCTATTTTTCAAGGCAAACGGTTCAGGTGTGCTCGAAGTGTTAAACCTGTTGGATTCCAATTGCCAAGCTTCTAGCAAGGGATCAATACAAACAACTCCTCAGTTTATTTCAGCAAGGGAACACCAGACAATGTCAGACAAGAAGTAAAGGGTTCTCGTCATCCATAATGAAACTCTTAATGAGAAATATTTGGGTATGCCCTCTGATATTGGTTCTTCCAGGATGGGTGTTTTTAAGTATCTGAAAGACAAGTTATGATCTAAGGTGAAAGGTTGGATTGAGAAAACTATCTCTCCAGCAGGCAAAGAAATTCTTATTAATCAGTAGCACAGGCCGTCCCAGTTTTCTCGATGTCATGCTTTAAATTGCCACGAGGTTTATGTGAAAAGCTGGATAAGCTCATTCGCCAGCTCTTCTGGGGTAGCAAAGAGGGTCAAAGAAAACCACACGGCTGGTTTCCTAGAGAGTTATGACTCTACCGAAGAAGTGTGGCAGATTGGGATTTAGGGACATCGAGCTCTTCAATTTAGCCTTATTGGCCCATCCATCATGGCGCCTGCTCACATTGCCTGATTCACTTTGCACGCGGTTGCTTAAATCTGTCTACTACCCAAACAATAACATTTTGACGGCCGAATTGGGATCACACCCGTCTCAGGTATGGAAGTCAATCCTAGAAGGTACGGACGTGCTCTTGCTAGGCACTATAAGGCGCATTGGGGGTGGTTCAAACACCCGTATTTGGGCAGACAATTGGATACCAAGAGACTCGTCGACGAGGCCACATCTTTGCCTGGCTACCGACCCCCCTATTTTGGTCAGCGAATTGATTGACAACACTCAAGCAGCTTGGAGAGATGATAAGTTGCACCAGTTTTTTCTTCCGTCTGATATTCAAGTTATAAAGAATATACCTCTTTGCATGACATCAATGACTGACTTCGGGGCATGGGAATTTGAAAATAAAGGTGTACTTTCTATCAGGTCAGCATACCGAATGTTTGCGAATTTGAGAAATATTAGAGATAACTTGCTCGATCAAAGAGGAGCTTCGTCAAATAGCGCAACAGAAGAGAATTGTTGGTCATCTTTGTGGAACACCAAAGTTCCAGGAAAATTAGAACTTTTCTTTGGAGGCTGTCAAGACATTCTTTGCCGTCAGAGGACGTGCGCCACCATAGAAACATGTGTGACACAGATTCTGTGACACCCCAAGATTTTAACTTTGTTTGTTAATTAAAAAATTTGCCAGGAAATTAAAACTTTTATTTTCTGGGCTCCCTTTTCATTTTTGAACCATTTTCTCCCTTGTTATTATGGAGTTTTTCCCCAGAGTGAAAACTTTTCAAATATGTTATTGGACTTGTTTAACCTCTCAAGAAAAACTCTTCTTTTATTAGTAGAACTAATTACATAATTAATTTGCTTGATCTTTATTTTCTTGAACAATGGTTTTCCAAAGTTATATGGCCATATTTGAACTACAGCCATTTGATAAATTCACTTAAAATTCCAAACAAAATTTGGAGATGTCATGTGATGCTTTTAAATCACTTTTATACAAAAATATCTTTTATTCATGAAATATTTTGAGCTCTGCACCCAATTTTCTTCTCTGGTCCAGAGTGCAATTTTGCACTACAACTCATTTAAATATTTCTTTCTAGCCTCCACCAAAATTATGGGATGTTGGTAGTGGCATATGATTCAACTTTATGCAAAAACCTAGTGTTGATCTTTTGAAATTTTTGAGTGAATCAACCTCTTTTCCATTCTGGTCCAACTTGAGGATTTGTATAGCAACCACATTTTTAGTTGCTCCTTTATGTATGATTCTTTTTCCTACTTGTAGTCCTCCCTGCTAAACCCCTAAGTCCATAAGCATGCACCCATTGGATTATTTTTGGTTCATGTAATAATGCCTTTTTCCTTCTGTCCAGAATTGAAGTTCTGCAAAACTTGCACTAAAAAGTTTCTGCATTTGGCAAACTAACCTCACCACCCTCTATTTCATCTAAAGAGACCCCACTCTGGAAGATTTGGCCACTCCAAGAAATGCCTAAGTGCCCTTGGCATTTTGTCAAACACCTTATGGGCATGATCTGTTTTGACATGAGTTTTTGTTTGCACTGTGAACCTGATCCCCTGACCAAACCACCATGTCCATTTACCTTATGACTAACCCTAACCTATCCCTGTTCCTTGCCAGCCTCACTGGCGGCCTTTAGCATGCACTGGCATTTCGCCGAACACGTCCCGGGTGTGCTCTGGGCGCACCCAGAGCGTGCGTTTGGCACGCACGTGCGTCCGACCCGCCGCGTCTCGCCCCGCACCCGTCCTGGCCCTTGGCCAACTGCAGCCAGCACGCCACGTATCCTCCTGCACCGCCATGCCACCCCGACCAGCCCTGGCACCCCCAGCGCCACCGTCAGGGCACTCTTGGCGGCACGCCGGCGTCCGCAGTGCGCCTCTGCCATGGGCAGCGCCGCCCGAGCCACCCCGGCTCGCCACCTGCCCCCCTGGAGCTTTGCAAGCTCATCCACAAGTGTGTCGCCTAGCTCTTGTCGCCGCCACGCCGCCCTGACCGCTACAGAGAGGCGGTTCGCCGACGACCTTATCCTCGGCCACGGAACCGCCATGGATGCACTATAAATAGGAGGCCCGAGCTCATCTGGGCACTCAGGCGGACTCAGTCCACTCATCCAGTTCCTCCCCATGGCAGCCAATCGACCCGAGGAGGTCGTCTTCTCCCTCTCTGGCAACTCCTGACGCCGCCACTACCCCGGCCATTCCGGCGCCACCAGGGCCTCCCCCTCTCCACTCTCTTCACCAGGAACTCCCTCTCCCTCTCATGAGTCCAAACCCCCACTCTATTTTGCTTGGGACTCGCCGCAGGCGAGAACTCACTTTGCCCGTCGGCCACCGGCCGCTGAGAAGCTCCTCGCCGGCAGCTCCATCCACCCCAGGGGCCATGTCGACCACCGGAGCGACCGCCTCGACCCCCTGAGCCCGCGGGTGGCCTCTGTTTCTCGAGAGATGCCACCAATCGCCGACGATGACCGCCGGAGTCCCGCCTTCCGCTCGGGCACAGGAAGAAGAGGGAAGGGGGCCAGTCAAACCTGACCAGTGGGCCCTCTGGACCCACTGTCAGTGACCCCCGCACCGGTCCATGTTTTAAGTGAAGGCGTATAACTCCCCAGTACGTTTTCCCTGCACCGAAAGCGTATTTCCTTCTGAAACGTTTTCTTTTCTGTTTTATTTTAAATAACAGATTTTGACCAAATCTTTGACTGGCTATAACTTTTTAAATATAACTCCAAATAAATTGATTCTTTTTACCACATCTCTCAAATTCTGTCTAGTTTATTTTAAGATTTATTTGAAAAAATTTCAAACAACTTTTTTGTGCTGTTTTGAAATTGTGTGTTAATTCAAATTTATTGAAAATAGGATTTTGGAGAGAGGGAGAAAACTTTCAAAAGTTTTGGAGAGCACCCACACCTCTCCACACCTTGAAGGCAAGCATCTTGAACCCTGGCATAATATTCTTGATGTGTTAGTTGACACGTTTATAACACCACATCATTTCGGAGAACACGTTATTTTATGTGGTGATACGATCATTTGCATGGATGCATATTAGTGCTTTCCTTGCTGTTGGAAATGAATATACTTGTGATGGTAATCATCCTCATGTTCCTTGCATGCATGCCGGAAAGGAATCCGGGAAAGCCTCTGCCTTGGGTAGGCGTGAGCTTGTCGCCGGTCTCCGGCGGGACGGTTATGTCCGGTATGGCATAGTAAGGTATAATGGGTGGTGATTTTGTTGGTTGAAATATATTTTTGTTTTACATGTCATGCAGGGAATTTATAAGCCTCCTGAGTCGGCCATTGATCGAGTCTTGTTCCGGTAACCCCCATACTTGTTTCGTACTGCCACTAGTCCCTGCCGTAGGTAGGGTATGGTTCAGTAAGTTGTTAACCCTTGTCTTGGCACACACCGTACAGAGAGGCCATGGTGGAAGATACCGGCTGCACCCGGTAGGCATGCCACCTGGTCCGGGCGCATGGGTGTATCCGGTTGGGACCGAGAGGGGGGCACCCCTTAGAGCGCACGATAGAAATTTGATCCCATGCTACCCGAGGTTGTAGCCTTCCCACTTAGAGTGTTGCTTAACAGGTGCCATGGGTGATTCCAGGCACGAGTAAAAGCTGGTGTGTGCAAGTCAGGTGTGTTTTCAATTAAAAGACCGTAGACGGAATTAGTCCCGGTTGACTAAAGGAATCCGTTACTCGTGGGTAAAGACTACACCCTCTGCAGAGATTAAACCTATTCAGATAGCCGTGTCCATGGTTAAGGACTGCAGTCTGGGATGGGTCAAGTGTCGGTCTTAGTGTCGGTCTTCGGAGGAGAAACTACTAAACTCGAGTATTGATTATGACCTGTGATATATGATGGTTATGGTTATTATCATTGTGGACTAACCGTTTGCATTGTTTGAAATAAGGAATATCTCTGGGACGGTACCACCTCCTGGATATTTACTATGATTATGTTTTCATATAAGCCCCTTATGTGGCGTCGCTCAGACGCCCGACTGTGGCATGTTCATTATTTCGTTTTCATATAAGCCCTTTATGTGGTGTCGCTCAGACGCCCGACTGTGGCAGGTTCGTCTTTTCATTTACTTACACGCCCTTTATGTGGTGTCGCTTAGACGCCCGACTGTGGCATACTTGTTATTTGATTTACTTTATAAGCCCTTTATGTGGTGTCGCTTAGATGCCTGACTGTGGCATACTTGTTATTTTATTTACTTTATAAGCCCTTTATGTGGTGTCGCTTAGACGCCCGACTGTGGCATGCTTGTTATGTTATTTACTTTATAAGCCCTTTATGTGGTGTCGCTCAGACGCCCAATTGTGGCATGCTAGTTATTTTACTTTATAAGCCCTTTATGTGGTGTCGCTAAGACGCCCGACTGAGGCATGCTCACATTTACTATCCTTTCGAGACGTCGCTTCAGACATCCGATCGGTGCATTTTATTACTATTATGTCATTACATATTCCTGTTGCATTTAAATGACCTGCTTGCATGCATCGGGATTTTATTTTCATGACTGACGATGTGATCATAGAATATTTTAGTGCTCGATTATCAATTATATTATTCCAGTGTTCATAAGGTTTGCGAGTACATTCAAAGTACTCACTGGCTTGTCCATGGCTATTGTCTTGGCCAGATTTCTGCTTGGAGAGGAGCGTTGCGATGACAGCCCCGGAAACTAAGCAACGGTGATAGCAGCCTCGCGAAGGTAGGAGTTGGCCTGGTCAGCTGTTCCTATGGGAAATGGAGTCCCATAGGCACCGATGATCAACAAACCGCTTCCGCCATCAACCACTAGAAACCATTTGTTGTACTCACAGGCCAGAATGGTCTTGTATTACATATTTCGTACTCCTGCTTGGAATTTCTGTATCAAGTTGGTGCCTCATCAGCTAACAGTAATCCTGGGGCTGGTGAGCACAACGGCCATTTTCTGGAAATTAATGCCTGGAAAACCGGTCGTGACAAACTTGGTATCAGAGCTAGGCTGACCATTGGCTAATCTTATCTTAGCTCGGTCGAAAAACCTTGGCTAACCAACCCACCAAACCAAAACCAAACCCCGGCCAAGCTTCTCGTGCAAGATAGCCACACAGTGACCCGACACCTTTTGGCAGTCGGTGCCCAACCTATCACCCTAGTCTGTCGACCACGCACCAGTGACCAGCACCCAAGGCGTCTCATTCGCAAGCGTGCGAAGGAAGACTCCGTCCCCTTTTTCCTAGAAAAAGGGCAAGCTAGCCTCAACCCAGCACAGCACAGCCGCTACCCCAAACTGAGCCACAATGCCTGGCCCCGTCGTGCACAATGAGACCACAGCAACCAACCTTGGAGGCTTTGTGACCATACTCGCAAACCTCACCCGTCGTGCCTATGCGTTAGAAGAGCCCCCAGAATATGTTGTGTACCAAGGGTCCATGAGCGGTGAGAGCCGTCAATTCTGGGCCACTGTGCACATCTACGGTAGGGGTCTAGCGACCGAGCGCCCCTACAGGTTCACCGGAAGGACAACTTCCTTTGAGCCTCAAGCCATCCAACTAGCTGCTCGAGAGGCTATCGTTCATCTCCGGCACTTGTCGCCTAGAGTTAACTGTCGCTCGTTCCACTACTACCCCAGACGTGAAGGGTATGGTAGACCACCCCAAGTTGCCAACGGAGATCACGAGACAGATCCTGCATTGTTGCACCTGGTGCGCTATGTAAGTGCACTAGAGGAACTGTTCGATCAAATCACTATTGATCTGATCGCAGCTCATGGAGAGCTGGTTCGTCGAGCCCCGGCGAGAGAAGAGAACGAACCCAACACCGACAACCCAGTCGTGCTGTTTGGGCACCCGATCGAGCCCCTGAGGTCTGCCCCAGCCGTCGGCCAAGGTACTCTGACGACCCAGAAGTGCTTCGTCGCCTCTTGGGAGCACACTCCAACGGGGTTGTGGCCAACAATCCCCGTGATGGTCATCATCGCTACCCCGAACCTGTAGCCCCTCAGCCCACTCCAGCTAATTCCGACGGTGACACCCGTGGAGAAGCCTCGACATCCACAAGGCATGCCTGCTTGGATGTAAACGAGGTAGACTAAGTCACTCGAGTAGTGTCGAGTCCCAGTGTATCCTCTCTTTGTAATCGTGTGACCTTCTAAATAAACGCCACCTGTCGTTGTGCCTCTGTAGCCTTGCATGGATATGCCAGCATGCGGTATAAAATTTCTATCCCAGACCCAGTTACCAAAAACCTCCCCGACAACCTCCACAGTAACACGTCACTTTAGTGAAATGTGTGTATCTGTGGCTTGACCCCGACCCTTGGAGCAGAGCTGGAAATTTCATTACCATTCACCACGGTAGAAATGACCTAGCTCCGGTGCTATAAGAAGGCCACCACGTGACCCTGCCAAGCACCCCTCATCTTGTGCACCATCCTCACAACCATTTCTTGCCATGCCGAGCCCTAGTATTTATCTGAGAACTCTAGATGCAACCCCGGGTAGTTTTGTCAAGATATTGTGGGATTTTACCTACAGTACCATGGGCGCTACTCAGCCACCCCAGTACAAGCTGTTCAAATCAAGAATCGCCCCTTCCACCTCGAGATATTGGGCAGCAGTACACATCCCTCCCGTAAACTCGAACCAAGACCCAACGGAGGTCTCCTTCGTAGGGAAATCTATGTCGACCCCGCATATGGACATAGAAGCTGCTGCATACGGAGCGCTTGCTCACCTTCGATTCACGGTACTCTATGCCAGCGAACGAGGGTATTATTACTTTCCGAGCCGTGCAGCACCCGGAGGAGTAACATCTTTTCCCGGTGGACGAATTGAGAGAGACCCAGTCCTGGCCAACCTTGTCCAGTACGTCATCGCTCAAGAGCGTTTAACCCAACACGTGATGGGTTATCTCCAGAGCCTCGCAGATTTAAATCCTCAGATCGCCATCGGCAGAACTCTGAGGCCCGACCAAGAAAGACACATACATAGACTGGTCAATCCACTTCCCCCGATAGAAGAGGAGTGTGTCCCAGTACCAGAGACGTTTTCTCGGGACCCCGTCCAGTTACCGTTTCCATTTTAGACGTCGTTGCTGTGTTCATTATTGCAACCTTTATTTAGGTATTGTAACTTATGCATGATACCCTGAGTTTGTGCGACGAGTCAATTATTTGGCTTCTACAAATGTGTGTAGTTTTTGTTGTGGTTTATGCTCCTTTAGATTAACCGATTTTTCCCTCGCGAAAAATCCTGGAGTGAGATTTCTTTTCCCTGAGTTGCTGCATTGTACACCTTCTCACGACGTGGATTATTTTATTTCACACAGCACCACGGCAGCAGACTCACAACCACAACCGCTCAAACACCTACCCTGCTTGCAAAAACATGTAACCGTGGAGTATTTGTCTTTCAAAAACAACTCCTAACAAATCTCGGGGACGAGATTTTTCTTAAGGGGGGTAGTGTTGTGACACCCCAAGATTTTAACTTTGTTTGTTAATTAAAAATTTTGCTAGGAAATTAAAACTTTTATTTTCTGGGCTCCCTTTTCATTTTTGAACCATTTTCTCCCTTGTTATTATGGAGTTTTTCCCCAAAGTGAAAACTTTTCAAATATGTTATTGGACTTGTTTAACCTCTCAAGAAAAACTCTTCTTTTATTAGTAGAACTAATTACATAATTAATTTGCTTGATCTTTATTTTCTTGAACAATGGTTTTCGAAAGTTATATGGCCATATTTGAACTACAACCATTTGATAAATTCACTTAAAATTCCAAACAAAATTTGGAGATGTCATGTGATGCTTTTAAATCACTTTTATACAAAAATATCTTTTATTCATGAAATATTTTGAGCTCTGCACCCAATTTTCTTCTCTGGTCCACAGTGTAATTTTGCACTACAACTCATTTAAATATTTCTTTCTAGCCTCCACCAAAATTATGGGATGTTGGTAGTGGCATATGATTCAACTTTATGCAAAAACCTAGTGTTGATCTTTGAAATTTTTGAGTGAATCAACCTCTTTTCCATTCTGGTCCAACTTGAGGATTTGTACAGCAACCACATTTTTAGTTGCTCCTTTATCCATGATTCTTTTTCCTACTTGTAGTCCTCCCTGCTAAACCCCTAAGTCCATGAGCATGCACCCATTGGATTATTTTTGGTTCATGTAATAATGCATTTTTCCTTCTGTCCAAAATTGAAGTTCTGCAAAACTTGCACTAAAAAGTTTCTGCATTTGGCAAACTAACCTCACCACCCTCTCTTTCATCTAAAGAGACCCCACTCTGGAAGAATTAGCCACTCCAAGAAATGCCTAAGTGCCCTTGGCATTTTGTCAAACACCTTATGGGCATGATCTGTTTTGACATGAGTTTTTGTTTGCACTGTGAACCTGATCCCCTCACCAAACCACCTTGTCCATTTACCTTATGACTAACCCTAACCTAGCCCTGTTCCTTGCCAGCCTCACTTGCGGCCTCTAGCATGCACTGGCATTTCGCCGAACACGTCCCGGGCGTGCTCTGGGCGCACCCAGAGCGTGCGTTTCGCACGCACGTGCGTACGACCCGCCGCGTCTCGCCCCGCACCCGTCCTGGCCCTTGGCCAACCGCAGCCAGCACGCCACATATCCTCTTGCACCGCCACGCCACCCCGACCAGCCCTGGCACCCCCAGCGCCGCCGTCAGGGCATTCTTGGCGGCACGCCGGCGTCCGCAGTGCGCCTCTGCCATGGGCAGCGCCGCCCGAGCCATCCTGGCTCGCCACCTGCCCCCTGGAGCTTCGCGAGCTCATCCACAAGTGTGTCGCCTAGCTCTCGTCGCCGCCACGCCGCCCTGACCGCTACAGAGAGGCGGTTCGCCGGCGACCTTATCCTCGGCCACGGAACCGCCATGGATGCACTATAAATAGGAGGCCCGAGCTCATCTGGGCACTCAGGCGGACTCAGTCCACTCTTCCAGTTCCTCCCCATGGCAGCCAATCGACCCGAGGAGGTCGTCTTCTCCCTCTCCGGCAACTCCTGACGCCGCCACTACCCCGGCCATTCCGGCGCCATCAGGGCCTCCCCCTCTCCACTCTCTTCACCAGGAACTCCCTCTCCCTCTCATGAGTCCAAACCCCCGCTCTATTTTTCTTGGGACTCGTCGCAGGCGAGAACTCACTTTGCCCGACGGCCACCGGCCGCTGAGAAGCTCGCCGCCGGCAGCTCCATCCACCCCAGGGGCCATGTCGACCACCGGAGGGACCGCCTCGACCCCCTGAGCCCGCGGGTGGCCTCCATTTCTCGAGAGATGCCGCCAATCGCCGGCGACGGCCGCCGGAGTCCCGCCTTCCGCTCGGGCACAGGAAGAAGAGGGAAGGGGGCCAGTCAAACCTGACCAGTGGGCCCTCTGGACCCACTGTCAGTGACCCCCGCACCGGTCCATGTTTTAAGTGAAGGCGTATAACTCCCCAGTATGTTTTCCCTGCACCGAAAGCGTATTTCCTTCTGATACATTTTCTTTTCTGTTTTATTTTAAATAACAGATTTTGACCAAATCTTTGACTGGCTATAACTTTTTAAATATAACTCCAAATGAATTGATTCTTTCTCCCACATCTCTCAAATTTTGTCTAGTTTATTTTAAGATTTATTTGAAAAAATTTCAAACAACTTTTTTGTGCTGTTTTGAAATTGTGTGTTAATTCAAATTTATTGAAAATAGGATTTTGGAGAGAGGGAGAAAACTTTCAAAAGTTTTGGAGAGCACCCACACCTCTCCACACCTTGAAGGAGAGCATCTTGAACCCTGGCATAATATTCTTGATGTGTTAGTTGACACGTTTATAACACCACCTCATTTCGGAGAACACGTTATTTTATGTGGTGATACGATCATTTGCATGGATGCATATTAGTGCTTTCCTTGCTGTTGGAAATGAATATACTTGTGATGGTAATCATCCTCATGTTCCTTGCATGCATGCCGGAAAGGAATCCGGGAAAGCCTCTGCCTTGGGTAGGCGTGAGCTTGTCGCCGGTCTCCGGCGGGACGGTTATGTCCGGTATGGCATAGTAAGGTATAATGGGTGGTGATTTTGTTGGTTGAAATATATTTTTGTTATACATGTCATGCAGGGAATTTATAAGCCTCCTGAGTCGGCCATAGATCGAGTCTTGTTCCGGCAACCCCCATACTTGTTTCGTACTGCCACTAGTCCCTGCCGTAGGTAGGGTATGGTTCAGTAAGTTGTTAACCCTTGTCTTGGCACACACCGTACAGAGAGGCCATGGTGGAAGATACCGGCTGCACCCGGTAGGCATGCCACCTGGTCCGGGCGCATGGGTGTACCCGGTTGGGACCGAGAGGTGGGCACCCCTTAGAGCGCGCGATAGAAATTTGATCCCATGCTACGCGAGGTTGTGGCCTCCCCACTTAGAGTGTTGCTTAACAGGTGCCATGGGTGATTCCAGGCACGAGTAAAAGCTGGTGTGTGCAAGTCAGGTGTGTTTTCAGTTAAAAGACCGTAGACGGAATTAGTCCCGATGGACTAAAGGAATCCGTTACTCGTGGGTAAAGAGTACACCCTCTGCAGAGATTAAACCTATTCAGATAGCCGTGTCCATGGTTAAGGACTACAGTCTGGGATGGGTCAAGTGTCGGTCTTAGTGTCGCTCTTCGGAGGAGAAAGTACTAAACTCGAGTATTGATTATGACCTGTGATATATGATGGTTATGGTTATTATCATTGTGGACTAACCGTTTGCATTGTTTGAAATAAGGAATATCTCTGGGACGGTACCACCTCCTGGATATTTACTATGATTATGTTTTCATATAAGCCCCTTATGTGGCGTCGCTCAGACGCCCGACTGTGGCATGTTCGTTATTTCATTTTTCATATAAGCCCTTTATGTGGTGTCGCTCAGACGCCCGACTGTGGCAGGTTCGTCTTTTCATTTACTTACACGCCCTTTATGTGGTGTCGCTTAGACGCCCGACTGTGGCATACTTGTTATTTTATTTACTTTATAAGCCCTTTATGTGGTGTCGCTTAGATGCCCGACTGTGGCATACTTGTTATTTTATTTAATTTATAAGCCCTTTATGTGGTGTCGCTTAGACGCCCGACTGTGGCATGCTTGTTATTTTATTTACTTTATAAGCCCTTTATGTGGTGTCGCTCAGACGCCCGACTGTGGCATGCTAGTTATTTTACTTTATAAGCCCTTTATGTGATGTCGCTAAGACGCCCGACTAAGGCATGCTCACTCTTACTATCCTTTCGAGACGTTGCTTCAGACATCCGATCGGTGCATTTTATTACTATTATGTCATTACATATTCCTGTTGCATTTAAATGACCTGCTTGTATGCATCGGGATTTTATTTTCATGACTGATGATGTGATCATAGAATATTTTAGTGCTTGACTATCAATTATATTATTCCAGTGTTCATAAGGTTTGCGAGTACATTCAAAGTACTCACTGGCTTGTCCCTGGCTATTGTCTTGGCCAGATTTCTGCTTGGATAGGAGCGTTGCGATGACAGCCCCGGAAACTAAGCAACGGTGATAGCAGCCTTGCGAAGATAGGAGTTGGCCTGGTCAGCTGTTCCTGTGGGAAATGGAGTCCCATAGGCACCGATGATCCACAAACCGCTTCCGCCATCAACCACTAGAAACCATTTGTTGTACTCACATGCCAGAATGGTCTTGTACTACATATTTTGTACTCCTTCTTGGAATTTCTGTATCAAGTCGGTGCCTCATCAGCTAACAGTAATCCTGGGGCTGGTGAGCACAACGGCCATTTTCTGGAAATTAATGCCTGGAAAACTGGTCGTGACAAACTTGGTATCAGAGCTAGGCTGACCATTGGCTAATCTTATCTTAGCTCGGTCGAAAAACCTTGGCTAACCAACCCACCAAACCAAAACCAAACCCCGGCCAAGCTTCTCGTGCAAGATAGCCACACAGTGACCCGACACCTTTTGGCAGTCGGTGCCCAACCTATCACCCTAGTCTGTCGACCACGCACCAGTGACCAGCACCCAAGGCGTCTCATTCGCAAGCGTGCGAAGGAAGACTCCGTCCCCTTTTTCCTATAAAAAGGGCACGCTAGCCTCAACCCAACACAACACAGCCGCTACCCCAAACCGAGCCACAATGCCTGGCCCCGTCGTGCACAATGGGACCACAGCAACCAACCTTGGAGGCTTTGTGACCATACTCGCAAACCTCACCCGTCATGCCTATGCGTTAGAAGAGCCCCCAGAATATGTTGTGTACCAAGGGTCCATGAGCGGTGAGAGCCGTCAATTCTGGGCCACTGTGCACATCTACGGTAGGGGTCTAGCGCCCGAGCGCCCCTACAGGTTCACCGGAAGGACAACTTCCTTTGAGCCTCAAGCCATCCAACTAGCTGCTCGAGAGGCTATCGTTCATCTCCGGCACTTGTCGCCTAGAGTTAACTGTCGCTCGTTCCACTACTACCCCAGACGTGAAGGGTATGGTAGACCACCCCAAGTTGCCAACGGAGATCACGAGACAGATCCTGCATTGTTGCACCTGGTGCGCTATGTAAGTGCACTAGAGGAACTGTTCGATCAAATCACTATTGATCTGATCACAGCTCGTGGAGAGCTGGTTCGTCGAGCCCCGGCGAGAGAAGAGAACGAACCCAACGCCGACAACCCAGTCTTGCTGTTTGGGCACCTAATCGAGTCCATGATGTCTGCCCCAGCCGTCGGCCAAGGTACTCTGACGACCCCAGAAGTGCTTCGTCGCCTCTTGGGAGCACACTCCAACGGGGTTGTGGCCAACAATCCCCGTGATGGTCATCATCGCTACCCCGAACCTGCAGCCCCTCAGCCCACTCCAGCTAATTCCGACGGTGAGACCCGTGGAGAAGCCTCGACATCCACAAGGCATGCCCGCTTGGATGTAAACGAGGTAGACTAAGTCACTCGAGTAGTGTCGAGTCCCAGTGTATCCTCTCGATGTAATCATGTGACCTTCTAAATAAACGCCACCTGTCGTTGTGCCTCTGTAGCCTTGCATGGATATGCCAGCATGCGGTATAAAATTTCTACCCCAGACCCAGTTACCAAAAACCTCCCCGACAACCTCCACAGTAACACGTCACTTTAGTGAAATGTGTGTATTTGTGGCTTGACCCCGACCCTTGGAGCAGAGCTGGAAATTTCATTACCATTCACCACGGTAGAAATGACCCAGCTCCGGTGCTATAAGAAGGCCACCACGTGACCCTGCCAAGCACCCCTCATCTTGTGCACCATCCTCACAACCATTTCTTGCCATGCCGAGCCCTAGTATTTATGTGAGAACTCCAGATGCAACCCCGGGTAGTTTTGTCAAGATATTGTGGGATTTTACCTACAGTACCATGGGCGCTACTCAGCCACCCCAGTACGAGCTGTTCAAATCGAGAATCGCCCCTTCCACCTCGAGATATTGGGCAGCAGTACACATCCCTCCCGTAAACTTGAACCAAGACCCAACGGAGGTCTCCTTCGTAGGGAAATCTATGTCGACCCCGCATATGGCCATAGAAGCTGCTGCATACGGAGCGCTTGCTCGCCTTCGATTCGCGGTACTCTATGCCAGCGAACGAGGGTATTATTACTTTCCGAGCCGTGCAGCACCCGGAGGAGTAACATCTTTTCCCGGTGGACGAATTGAGAGAGACCCAGTCCTAGCCAACCTTGTCCAGTACGTCATCGCTCAAGAGCGTTTAACCCAACACGTGATGGGTTATCTCCAGAGCCTTGCAGATTTAAATCCTCAGATCGCCATCGGCAGAACTCTGAGGCCCGACCAAGAAAGACACATACATAGACTTGTCAATCCACTTCCCCCGATAGAAGAGGAGTGTGTCCCAGTACCAGAGATGTTTTCTCGGGACCCCGTCCAGTTACTGTTTCCATTTTAGACGTCGTTGCTGTGTTCATTATTGCAACCTTTATTTATGTATTGTAACTTATGCATGATACCCTGAGTTTGTGCGACGAGTCAATTATTTGGCTTCTACAAATGTGTGTAGTTTTTGTTGTGGTTTATGCTCCTTTAGATTAACCAATTTTTCCCTCGCGAAAAATCCTGGAGTGAGATTTCTTTTCCCTGAGTTGCTGCATTGTACACCTTCTCACGACGTGGATTATTTTATTTCACACAGCACCACGGCAGCAGACTCACAACCACAACCGCTCAAACACCTACCCTGCTTGCAAAAACACGTAACCGTGGAGTATTTGTCTTTCAAAAACAACTCCTAACAAATCTCGAGGACGAGATTTTTCTTAAGGGGTGTAGTGTTGTGACACCCCAAGATTTTAACTTTGTTTGTTAATTTAAAATTTTGCCAGGAAATTAAAACTTTTATTTTCTGGGCTCCCTTTTCATTTTTGAACCATTTTCTCCCATGTTATTATGGAGTTTTTCCCCATCGTGAAAACTTTTCAAATATGTTATTGGACTTGTTTAACCTCTCAAGAAAAACTCTTCTTTTATTAGTAGAACTAATTACATAATTAATTTGCTTGATCTTTATTTTCTTGAACAATGGTTTTCCAAAGTTATATGGCCATATTTGAACTACAACCATTTGATAAATTCACTTAAAATTCCAACCAAAATTTGGAGATGTCATGTGATGCTTTTAAATCACTTTTATACGAAAATATCTTTTATTCATGAAATATTTTGAGCTCTGCACCCAATTTTCTTCTCTGGTCCAGAGTGTAATTTTGCACTACAACTCATTTAAATATTTCTTTCTAGCCTCCACCAAAATTATGGGATGTTGGTAGTGGCATATGATTCAACTTTATGCAAAAACCTAGTGTTGATCTTTGAAAATTTTGAGTGAATCAACCTCTTTTCCATTCTGGTCCAACTTGAGGATTTGTACAGCAACCACATTTTTAGTTGCTCCTTTATCCATGATTCTTTTTCCTACTTGTAGTCCTCCCTGCTAAACCCCTAAGTCCATGAGCATGCACCCATTGGATTATTTTTGGTTCATGTAATAATGCCTTTTTCCTTCTGTCCAGAATTGAAGTTCCGCAAAACTTGCACTAAAAAGTTTCTGCATTTGGCAAACTAACCTCACCACCCTCTCTTTCATCTAAAGAGACCCCACTCTGGAAGATTTGGCCACTCCAAGAAATGCCTAAGTGCCCTTGGCATTTTGTCAAACACCTTATGGGCATGATCTGTTTTGACATGAGTTTTTGTTTGCACTGTGAACCTGATCCCCTGACCAAACCACCATGTCCATTTACCTTATGACTAACCCTAACCTAGCCCTGTTCCTTGCCAGCCTCACTTGCGGCCTCTAGCATGCACTGGCATTTTGCCGAACACGTCCCGGGCATGCTCTGGGCGCACCCAGAGCGTGCGTTCGGCACGCACGTGCGTCCGACCCGCCACGTCTCGCCCCGCACCCGTCCTGGCCCTTGGCCAACCGCAGCCAGCACGCCACGTATCCTCCTGCACCGCCACGCCACCCCGACAACCCCTGGCACCCCCAGCGCCGCCGTCAGGGCACTCTTGGCGGCACGCCGACGTCCGCAGTGCGCCTCTGCCACAGGCAGCGCCGCCCGAGCCACCCCGGCTCGCCACCTGCCCCCTAGAGCTTCGCGAGCTCATTCACAAGTGTGTCGCCTAGCTCTCGTCGCCGCCACGCCGCCCTGACCGCTACAGGGAGGCGGTTCACCGGCGACATTATCCTCGGCCGCGAAACCGCCATGGATGCACTATAAATAGGAATTACGAGCTCATCTGGGCACTCAGGCGGACTCAGTCCACTCCTCCAGTTCCTCCCCATGGCAGCCAATCGACCCGAGGAGGTCGTCTTCTCCCTCTCCGGCAACTCCTGCCGCTGCCACTACCCCAGCCATTCCGGCGCCACCAGGGCCTCCCCCTCTCCACTCTCTTCACCAGGAACTCCCTCTCCCTCTCATGAGTCCAAACCCCCAATCTATTTTGCTCGGGACTCGCCGTAGGCGAGAACTCACTTTGCCCGACGGCCACCGGCCGCTGAGAAGCTCGCCGCCGGCAGCTCCATCCACCCCAGGGGCCATGTCGACCACCGGAGGGACCGCCTCGACCCCCTGAGCCCGCGGGTGGCCTCCGTTTTTCGAGAGATGCCGCCAATCGCCGGCGACGACCGCCGGAGTCCCGCCTTCCGCTCGGGCACAGGAAGAAGAGGGAAGGGGGCCAGTCAAACCTGACCAGTGGGCCCTCTGGACCCACTGTCAGTGACCCCCGCACCGGTCCACGTGTTAAGTGAAGGCGTATAACTCCCCAGTACGTTTTCCCTGCACCGAAAGCGTATTTCCTTCTGAAACGTTTTCTTTTCTGTTTTATTTTAAATAACAGATTTTGACCAAATCTTTGACTGGCTATAACTTTTTAAATATAACTCCAAATGAATTGATTCTTTTTCCCACATCTCTCAAATTCTGTCTAATTTATTTTAAGATTTATTTGAAAAAAATTCAAACAAATTTTTTGTGCTGTTTTGAAATTGTGTGTTAATTCAAATTTATTGAAAATAGGATTTTGGAGAGAGGGAGAAAACTTTCAAAAGTTTTGGAGAGCACCCCCACCTCTCCAACCTTGAAGGCAAGCATCTTGAACCCTGGCATAATATTCTTGATGTGTTAGTTGACACGTTTATAACACCACCTCATTTCGGAGAACACGTTATTTTATGTGGTGATACGATCATTTGCATGAATGCATATTAGTGCTTTCCTTGCTGTTGGAAATGAATATACTTGTGATGGTAATCATCCTCCTGTGCCTTGCATGCATGCCGGAAAGGAATCCGGGAAAGCCTCTGCCTTGGGTAGGCGTGAGCTTGTCGCCGGTCTCCGTCGGGACGGTTATGTCCGGTATGGCATAGTAAGGTATAATGGGTGGTGATTTTGTTGGTTGAAATATATTTTTGTTATACATGTCATGCAGGGAATTTATAAGCCTCCTTAGTCGGCCATAGATCGAGTCTTGTTCCGGTAACCCCCATACTTGTTTCGTACTACCACTAGTCCCTGTCGTAGGTAGGGTATGGTTCAGTAAGTTGTTAACCCTTGTCTTGGCACACACCGTACAGAGAGGCCATGGTGGAAGATACCGGCTGCACCCGGTAGGCATGCCACCTGGTCCGGGAGCATGGGTGTATCCGGTTGGGACCGAGAGGGGGGCACCCCTTAGAGCACGTGATAGAAATTTGATCCCATGCTACGCGAGGTTGTAGCCTCCCCACTTAGAGTTTTGCTTAACAGGTGCCATGGGTGATTCCAGGCACGAGTAAAAGCTGGTGTGTGCAAGCCGGGTGTGTTTTCAATTAAAAGACCGTAGACGGAATTAGTCCCGATGGACTAAAGAAATCTGTTACTCGTGGGTAAAGAGTACACCCTCTGCAGAGAATAAACCTATTCAGATAGCTGTGTCCATGGTTAAGGACTACAGTCTGGGATGGGTCAAGTGTCGGTCTTAGTGTCGGTCGTCTTCGGAGGAGAAACTACTAAACTCGAGTATTGATTATGACCTGTGATATATGATGGTTATGGTTATTATCATTGTGGACTAACCGTTTGCATCGTTTGAAATAAGGAATATCACTGGGACGGTACCACCTCCTGGATATTCACTATGATTATGTTTTCATATAAGCCCCTTATGTGGCGTCGCTCAGACGCCCGACTGTGGCATGTTCGTTATTTCATTTTCATATAAGCCCTTTATGTGGTGTCGCTCGGACACCCGACTATGGCAGGTTCGTCTTTTCATTTACTTACACGCCCTTTATGTGGTGTCGCTAAGACGCCCGACTGTGGTATACTTGTTATTTTATTTACTTTATAAGCCCTTTATGTGGTGTCGCTTAGACGCCCGACTGTGGCATACTTGTTATTTTATTTACTTTATAAGCCCTTTACGTGGTGTCGCTTAGACGCCCGACCGTGGCATGCTTGTTATTTTATTTACTTTATAAGCCCTTTATGTGGTGTCGCTCAGACGTCCGACTGTGGCATGCTAGTTATTTTACTTTATAAGCCCTTTATGTGGTGTCGCTAAGACGCCCGACTGAGGCATGCTCACTCTTACTATCCTTTCGAGACGTCGCTTCAGACATCCGATCGGTGCATTTTATTACTATTATGTCATTACATATTCCTGTTGCATTTAAATGACCTGCTTGCATGCATCGGGATTTTATTTTCATGACTGACGATGTGATCATAGAATATTTTAGTGCTTGATTATCAATTATATTATTCCAGTGTTCATAAGGTTTGCGAGTACATTCAAAGTACTCACTGGCTTGTCCATGGCTATTGTCTTGGCCAGATTTCTGCTTGGAGAGGAGCGTTGCGATGACAGCCCCGGAAACTAAGCAACGGTGATAGCAGCCTCGCGAAGATAGGAGTTGGCCTGGTCAGCTGTTCCTGTGGGAAAAGGAGTCCCATAGGCACCGATGATCCACAAACCGCTTTCGCCATCAACCACTAGAAACCATTTGTTGTACTCACAGGCCAGAATGGTCTTGTACTACATATTTTGTACTCCTGCTTGGAATTTCTGTATCAAGTTGGTGCCTCATCAGCTAACAGTAATCCTGGGGCTGGTGAGCACAACGGCCATTTTCTGGAAATTAATGCCCGGAAAACCAGTCGTGACAGATTCTTGCCAACTATGTGGAGCTGCTGATTCATGGAGGCACTCGTTGATTGATTGCACAGTGTCGAGGTGTGTGTGGGCCTTAGGTGACGATGAATTAACTGATCAAATTATTGACTCTCAAGAACCTAATGCAAAACACTGGCTCTTTAACAGAGTAAATAGCATAAAACTACTACTTTACAGGCTTGTGTTGCAAAAAAACTACTGGTTTTTAACTTTTCTCAAAAAACTACCAAACATGCGGTCGACTGTTTCAAAAAAGCCCAATGACCATGTTTAACAATTAAACCTATTTATGACAGGTCGGGCCCGCACCTAAACAAACCGTCTGTTTGACCGTTTGTTTGACTGTTACCTGACATATGGATCCCACGTGTCTGTGTTTATTCATCATAATCTAATAATTTTAAAAAAGCAATCAGGCCCCTGTAAATATTTTTGAAAAGCAACCAAGTCCCTACAAAAAAATTAAAAAAGCAATCAGGTCCTTCCCGTGGCCGTGCTCCAGATCGAGACGAGCGGGCGCCCGCAACCATGCTCGCCGGCCATCCACTATCGTGTGGAGCTCTCGCCGGCGGCCAGTTTGCGGGTCAGGGAAGGAGACGGCTCGGCGAGGTCGCAGGCCAGGTCACGGGCCAGGCGGAAGGGCGCGAAGGCGGGGCTTCTCCAGGCGGGGAGGGTCCAGGCGGAGCTCCTTGCCGGCCACCGCCTCCTCTAGCCGGCGAGCCGCGCCAGTAACCGCGGTGAGCTCCTCGCCACGCGGCCTCTCTCCCTTCCATGTTCCTCGCGCTGGCTCGAGGTGGGTGGAGCAGCTCGACCAGCTCCGTCCGGTGGCACCGGCTAGAGGTGGTGGCAGCATGGCTGGCCTTGCGCGGAGGCGGAGCTCGATGTCCTGTATCCAGCGGCACCGATTGGAGGTGGTGGCGGCGTGGCGGGCCTCAGTGCGTAAGGAGGCGATGAACGTGGCTCTACGCGGCGGCGTAGGGGAGAGAGAGGAGAAGAAGATTGCTAGAGAGAAGAAAATGGGGAGAGACGCTGACAGGCAGGCCTCACATGTCAGTTAACGGTCAAACAAATGGTCAAGCAGACGGTTCGTTTAGGTGCGGGCCCGACTTGTCATAAATAGGTTTAATTTTTAAACGACGGTCATTTGGGTTTTTTTGAAACAGCCGACCACGCGTTTGGTAGTTTTTTGAGAAAAATTAAAAACCGATAGATTTTTGCAACCTTAGCCTATAAAGTAGTAGTTTTATGCTATTTACTCTCTTTAACATGATGGATGCATTATCACATACAGAGTTTGTGAAGATGACCGTCACTCTTTGGCAATATGGATAGCGCATCGAAAAGCAATACACGAGTCAATATTTCAAAGCCCAATGTCGACTCACCGCTTCATAAAAAATGATAAAGGGCGACTTTATTATCTTAAAATGTAGCATCAAGTGGATAAAAAGAATTATGAGTAACACCCGGCCTCTGCATAACTAGGATTCACACAACCAAATCTAGAAGTCTGACAAAATTCATGAAATAAAACCGACAAATCGGCAACAGTAGAGTCCTATAGACCGATACTATGCCTATGTCGAAGGGGTGGTGGATCGATCCGTAGGTTATGTTGCAACCCATGTTGCGAAAAAACCTTCATAGCCACCTACTCCAATCGCGTACACATCGCCATGAACAGCGGTTGGTGCTCCAGCCGTTGTAGCATAGACCACGTACGTAGGGAGTGCGTACATCGGAAAATAACCTGCAATGGAGAAGCATTTTTGTATCATTCTTGACCGGCACATCATGAATTCCAAGGCCACCTTGGTCTTTAGGCCTACAAACCACGCTCCATTTGGCCAGCCTGTATTTTTTCTTTTCACCGTGACCTTGGCAAAAGAATCTGGATCTAAAATAGTCCACTATTTGCAGGACCCCTTTTGGGACTTGGAAGAAAGAAAGCATATAGAGAACCATGTTTGTGAGGACGGAGTTAATCAAAACCAGTCGACCTCCAACTGAAAGCAGTTTTTCTTTCCAACTGCTCAACCGTTTCTCTAGACGCTCATCCACATGCTTCCACTCTGCAATGGTGAGACGCCGATAATGAGCTGGTATTCCCAGATATTTAATCGGGAATTGGCCGAGTGCGCAACCAAAGAGGACAGCATAATCGGCGGCCGCCTCAACGGCTTCTCCAAAGCAGAACAATTTGCTTTTATGAAAGTTAATTTTGAGGCGACCCATGGCTTCATAGAAAGCTTCATTGCCGAGTTGGATGGCATGAATATGATTGCTAGCACTCCCACTCCGGCTGGACACGCACATGTGATAATGAGGCGAAGCTCTTGGAAACATCAAAAGAGGAGGGAGAGTAGGCTAGGCTGCAATGGCAAGCAACCAAAAGTCGATATCGTCTTGCTTGTCCTACTTCAGACGACCATGCGAAAGTGAACAACCATCATGACAACACTTGGGCAGGAGCGGGAGGGAAGGCTGCGGACATGGGTGGAGCCAACATTTGAGCGCGGAGGGGCCGGGAAGTAAATAGTTCGAAATCAGAACTGAGTCTAGTGCTTACTTCCATCCCTTGTCCAGACATTGAGTACCGCATCACACTTTTTAGTGTCGGGTGACCCCGGATAGCGGCTACGTTGAGACAATAGTTCGAGTAAATAGTTCGAAATCAGAACTGAGTCTAATGTTGTTCAGGCTTGTAATGAGGTAAGTTTGTATACTTGGAACCAGACTATAGGGCATGGTATATTAGCTTTGTAATACGATTGTGTTAAGTTTTTCAAACAAGATTTTCTTGAGGCTGTTGGAAATATGAGCAATTTACCAAATGATTATTAACAGAGATACTAGATAAAGCATGACTAATATAATATAGATAAAACAAGTCATGCATTCTGACAGAGAGAAGGTAAATAGCTTCTGCATATATGAACTGTAGCCTAGCATATCCATAGCAGACAGTAGAACTAGTTGCATATATGAAATAGAACCTAACATATCTTCTAGAGCAAGTACTAGTACGAGAAACTGTGGCAGGACATCTAACAGAAAGAAGAACGGACAGCAGACTTGGGGACTTGGGGTCGGTGTCCTCGGTCGGGGAAGAAGTCGTCGGAGTCCGGAGCGTCCATGACGAAGGAGTCAGTCAGTAGTCGCGCAGAGCGCTCCCCAAAAACCTTATCACCCTTCTTAGCGACGGGAGGAGAAACGAAGAGACGGAAAAATTTAGATATCGGTTCGGCTCATTCCCGCAACCCGCGGTGCGGCGGGCGGCGGAGGAGGAGCGCGCGTGGATATCCCTCTTGTTCTCACGCTCGTACAAGTGGGGAAAGAACCTCCCTTATAAGGAGGTCCAACTCCCACTAAACTAGGAATGTGGGACAAAACTTTAGTAGTATCCCTTGCCTTGCACAAATGGGCTAAGTGGGCCTCTAGAATTTATTAGGAATTTCTGAAATAGTTATTGGGCTGCTTAAAATAGACTAAATTCCAGCAGAGGCTTCCATATATACATATCATTTTCATCCATGCATCTTTATTTAGTTATTTGGAGATGATCGTCGTCCAGAGAATTCGAGCAAAGCTGCATTGGGCCACTTGTTGACCAGATTCGGCGAAGGAAGGCGCCACCAAGACTGAGGCACGCCGACCACGGCAGCCACGCCAGCGAAAGGTGGAGGCCTTGGTGGCGACACCAGCGACGGCCTCAGGAGCCACAGATGACCAGAGCCGGCGCTTGGGGCACAACGAGAAGGCCACTTCGTCCTGGCGAGAGTGAGGGGAACCCCTGCCGCACGGGCTTTTCATGGTGACTGCGGGGAGGGCAGTGCAGGCGATGGAACATTCGACGGCTGCTAGGGTTACGCCCTCGTGTCGCCCAAGGGGGGCAGTATCTATCTATCTATACTTTTATATCTATCTATACTTCTATATCTATATCTATCTATCTATACTTATACTTACTTACTTTTACTAATTAGCGACTCCCAAAAAATTACCACGTTAATCAGAAAATTAGAGTCGCTCATCTGGTGGGTCCGAGTTATTACGATCTAGATTAACCCCTGTAGTCTTCTTCCACGATTGTAGATAGAAGTCAAAAAAAAAAACAGCGGTCTATATTAACCCATGTAGTCCTATTCCACGCTTTTAGATAGAAGTCAAAAAGATAAAAATTACCTTAGGTGGCCAGAATGCTTTCACGTACAATTGGTCAAATACTAGAAGCCAAAAGAAAAAAAAACAATAGAGATACGATCTAACAACCATCGCAATGTTCTTCAAAAAAAAAAGTCCTATCTCAATCTATCTAACTACTTCACGTCTCTTCCTCCTGTACGGAATCTCTTTGTTCAGGTGGGCTCAAGTTCGATATAGATGCGACTGTTCTCCTACGGCCATGCCTCTTTCTCTCTCAAGTTACGTAAAAAGAAGGACATCTAGAGGCGATCTGGTGTGGTCTCTAATTTTTGCCTCCATGGCTCCACCCTGCGGCGATGAGCTAGAATCGGCAACCATCCTCGTGATACGCCCCTGATAATAGTTCATGTAATGCCCACGCAGGGACCTGGACGGGGCCCAAGTTGAAGCAGCGACCACTGGGCTGAGTTCCGCCGGGGTCGGAGGAGACAACAATGGTCTGCTCTTGAGCGGAAGCAGAGGAAATCGATCAGGATGAGTTCAGATTGAAAAAAAAATTATCGGCAAATCACATACAGATAGCTTCTCCGTGGTGACGGCCGACGGCTACATCCCAGATGCCAACGTCATGCAGCAGCCATCAGCCGTAGTGGTTCCTGTGCACCCTCTACTTGGATCTGAATCCAATCTAACGTAAACCGGGTCAAGTGCAAAGGTCCCAGTAGCAGTATCACCTTTTCCCCATCAGATCCTCTGATGCTTTGATCTACAAGACACAACAGAATTATTTTCGTTCATACTTGCGTGGCTGCATTTGTCCGATTTGCATCATCTTGGAGAAAGCACCCTCGACAGAACTCCGCCCTTGGTATGAACCTGTTTCTTTAGATGTTGGTCTGCTCTCCAACAATCAGTACTCTGATTTCCAGTATCTATGTCATGTATTCAATGTAATTTATAGGAGAACTAAGCATGGACTCGCTTGCACGCGCCTCATGTGCCTTTTTAGTAGGAGGACGTGTTTCAGATTAGAGTTTGCTATGCTGAGCTTATAGTCTTCTGTGTTTTGTTGTTCCACAATTGTCCCAGTGATATTCATAATGAAATTCTTTAGATTTAATCAAAGTATATCTGTTCATGGGAGACCTTACTTAGCTTAATTTCTATAACATGAACTCTTTTGATTTTATAAGGATTTGTTCTTGCGAATATTTCAATTCAGATTTAATCTTGGCATATGTGTTCATTGGATGATCTTAGTTAGATTAATTACTATATCATGAACTCTTTTGGTTTCATATGGATTAGTTCTTGCGAATATTTTTCAAGTTATACATGCTTGCCCATTTCCATGGTAAGTTATACTTGAGTAGGATGTCCATATTGGAACTCTTCTATAAGGTCTACTTGGTGTTACAAACCTTCAGTAAGGTAACACTAACAAATATAGTTAACTTAGCTTCTTATGGTATATCCACACTATCTTGGCACTCTTCTATAAGATATTTTATTTTTTGTAGGTATGTCGTTGAGAAAAAATATCTTACTCATCCACACTGTGTTTTTCTCTTTGTTGCTGCCACAATTATTCCAGTTTTGTTCAATATTTTTTGATGTGGTGTGCATGACAAAACATCAGAGAGATTGCTCCCCACAAGAACTTTTGTCCTGAAAAGAGCCCTCAAATTGTTCAATTTGGCACTACCAAATCTCTCCAATTCCATGCATGCTTCAGGTAATAGAAGAATATATATATGTGGAGGCAAACTGTTTGCCAATTTTTCGTATGTTTTTTCTACTAGAAGTCCGTACTACTAAATGTGTAACAGTGATAGATTTATTTGGATATAGAAATTCAGACTCACTATATTTGTGATCTAGGGTGCATTCTACCATTCAGCAATTTGACTGAATTAATATAGTATGTGTATGCATGAAGAAATAATGTGTTTGTAAACATATTAGTATGTCAGGTTGTCAGCAACACCGTGCTCATATTTGTTGAGTTGGTTCTACGTATGGCAATATATACTCTCTGCCTTCCACTAATAAGGCATGCCATGTTTGCAGAATACTATTGTAGAGTTCTATTTGGCATTGTTCGTATTTTCATAAACATCTAAATACATACTATTTGGTCCTACAGTTGTATGTTGTTTCCGGAAAGATGAATCACTGTATGCCTTTCGTTTCCCCAAAACGTATACGTATACATGGTATACAAATTAGGAGAGTGGGCAGATGCAAGATCTATGCTTACACAGATCAACTGACTAGGTAATTTTAAAAAAGGTAATTATCATGTTAACTACTAAGTGACCTCTGTTTAGTACTTTAGTTGAATCGATCATGGTTGTTGTGTCACACTACCTCTTAGATTTGTCTATGTACTTACATTATTAAATTCCTACGGAGTATTCATTACCAGTATTTGCTTCACTTTATTTTCCCCTGGATGGGAGGAATAAGAAGCAAATAACTTGACAGCTTCTTTCATGGCATGCTTTTATTAATAAATGACTATTCGAGGCCCATCATACAGCTCAGAAATCAGTGACACCGACTAATCCAGCCTTGGTGTCTAACTCCGTTTAAAAAAAGAATTGATGTCTCACCCGGACAGACTACAAGCACATATGGATTCAACAATATTTGGTAATGGAGGAAAAACTAAATGATGTTGCAGGTGACCATGATGCATATTCACTGGAAACTGGTAGATGCTTGAATGGATAAGATGGAAAAAACAAATAATAAAATAATTTTCTTACATGAATATAAAATCGTTTTAAGTTAAACTTTTTAATGGATATGAATTCAAGTGTTTTCAGTCGTGTTGTTGGACCGTGTTTATTTTCCATGGAATCAGTCCCCAGTCTGGTGAGCTTATAAGCAAAACATGTTTCCCAAACAAACTGTATCAAGGAGCCTCCTGTCGGTTGTCAACATTGTTATTGGTCAAGCTTCTCCCACAGGGTATGAAGGTTGTGTTCAATCAATGGCAATAACTGTGCAGGTTAGCAGATGGCCTACTCTCATAATTTTTTCTAGCGCCTATTTGTTCTACTGATTAGATGAAACTTGATATACAAAATTCGAATCAGATCATTAGACTATGCAGCTCCTATTGTTTACATACTACACAATAACTAACAACTAATAAAAGTTTACAATTCCTTTCTTTCCAATAAAAAAATTGGGTTTGTCAGCTTCTTCGAAATAATAAATACCAATCTTCAAATTTTGCTTTCACATTACATGATAATGAAAGTTTGTTATTACTTTCTTTCCAATTAAATCCTTGGGTTGGAAGCTTCTCTGGAGTAACAAATACTAATTTCCAAAAATTGTATTCCCCTATAGGTCAAAATCCGTTTCATGTCTTCATTTCATATAATATATACAATTATTAGATAGGATTTGAAGGAATATAGGAAAATTCACCCCTGAGGGAAAATTTCTTCAGTTTGTACAACAACTTGATTTCAATCAGTTTTTCCAAACATATGTGGCATCAACTTTTGACAACAACTTTACCATAACAACTCGCAAAATAATTTCAACACAACACATTATAGTGATTCTGACATTAGCCCTTTGAGTAAGAAAAATATATTTGATAATAGAAGAACTAAACAATGTTAACAGACTAGCCCGTGCGAATGCACGGGTTGACGACTAGTAACTGATAATTAGCATCAAACTATACAAGTAAAGAAAAACAGAAATTTTAAACCATAGCATCTCTAAATCTTAGGCTGGTCACAATGGACAAGAACATAAGCTAGTAACTTACACACTTCCCTAGACTATGTTACTACCTCCATAGTGGGTAGGAATATCTATGTAGTGTCATGCAACGATGTATTTATTAGGTTATAGACTCATTGTTTCTTGGAGTGTGTGATGTTCCGGTAACTTAGCTAGTTACCACAAGCATCTTTTTTTTTATTAAATATGTGTCACATAAACAAAGTTATATTGGAGTGTATGATGTTACTCCTAAATTCCTTTTAAGTTCCTTTTCATTGTGACCAGCCGTGATATAACGTTAATTAATGTATGGGGAGGCAGAGTACGTGGCGTAGCTCATCAACGGCGTGGTACCATCTCTAAATTCTACGAGACGTCGTGTCTTCACGTCTGCAAATTAGTTAAGAGTGGACCGATCTTTGGTAGTCGCAGCATTATAAAATAAACAGCTCTTCGGAGGCGCGCGGGGAAGAGAAAATATACTCTACGAGTGAGTGATCCGATCCATTCTCACTAAAGCATAGAATTAGGACGACGATAACTGTCACATGTGTGGATGTTAAGGGGTCTGCCCACACGTTTTTTGTGGTGCCTAAGAGGACCAGCCCACACGCCTCTGTGTGAGCAAAACAACTAGCGCCCACACGCCTTTTTTTTCTCTTGCGGTCCCTCTCACATGCCTACTTGTGGGCAAAATGCATAATGCCCACACGACCTCTCTCAGCCACATACCTCACGACCCCGCACGCCAGCGTGACAGTCACCACGCGTCCCCGCAGTTGCCACGGTCTGGACCCTCTTCAATGTCCGTTTACCTGCAGTTGCCATGTCGCTGAACTACAGTTGCCATGGTTGCTCAACTGCAGTTGCCATGTCAAGTCAAGTCCCAGATGCAATTTTGGACAACTGCAACTGTTGTCATGTATGGTCTGGTTTACTATAGTTGCCATGATTTGAAAATTTTAGAGGCTGCCACCTACTACCACTAAGCAGTTGCCATGTATGGTCTGCTTTACTACAGTTGTCATGATTTGAAAACCTTAGGAGCTGCCACCTACTAACACTAGGCAGTTGCCGTGTAGCGCTACAAAGAGACATGGTAAAACAACATGTTCTGCTAAAAGAGAGAGTTGCCATCTGCTTACAAGCACACTAGGGGTAGTTGCCGTATACCCTGCAAAACATATGGCAACTGACATGTTCGGGTAAAAAAAAAGAGAGTTGTCATCTTCTTGCAAGCACACTAGGGCAGTCGCCATGTATACTGCAAAACACATGGCAACTGGCAGCTTGGGTGTGGGAGAGGAGACGGGCGTGTGGGCGAGATGGCAAATGCCCACACACCAGCCCTTATGCGTGAGTGAAAACTGGTGTGTGGGCGAACTGCTAAGCGCCCACACACACCGGCCCCTCCATGTGGTGAAACAGACATGTGGGCGACCGGGTGAATGCCCACACAACAGCCCAGTCCTACGTGGCACCACGAACATGCCAAGATTCGTGCATCCACAAACGGACACGGATCCACGGGTGTGGGCGAGATGCAAACGTCCACACGTGTGGGCGTTAGTGTTTCCGTAGAATGAAATGTAGAAAGAGAGGGTTAAATATCGTAACATGATACCGTATCATAATAAATATTACACTGCTATGTGTCTGTCATTATAATAAATAAGGTAATCTAAGATACTCCCTCCATTTCTAAATAAATTTTTTTTAGATACTTCAACATGGACTACTTACGGATGTATATAAACATATTTTAAAGTATAGATTCACTCATTTTGCTCTGTATCTGGTCTACTCCCTCCATTCCACAATGTAGTGCTTCCTTTATCCTCGTGCTTCAACTTTGACCGTAAATTTCACTACCAAGACCGATTGCGGCGGGAGCAAAAGTTATGTCAAAAGTTATGTCAGTGAATTCGTATTCGAAATAAGTTTTCAATTATACAATTTTTTCTTCCGCCGCAGTCGGTCTCGTTGGTTAAATTTATGGTCAAAGTTGAACCTCGAAAAGCGCGGGCGCACTATATTTTGAAATGGAGGGAGTATATTGTAATCTCTAAAAAGATTTACATTTACTATTTAGGAACGGAGGGAGTATTAATCTACAGTACTATGTATTATGGATATGGTATAATACACTAGTATCATATAGTACTACGGATATGGTATAATACACTAGTATCATATGCGTGATACTAACTTATGATAGTACTATCCACTACGAGTAGCCTAATACATTCGATCAATTCTTAACCGGACCTCTCTTCTAATGTTCCCATTTCTCTTCTTCTCTTCTCACTTTCATTCTCTTCTTCCTCCCCTCTCCTTTCTTCCCTCTCTATCCTTCTACTTCCTTCCTCCCTTCTAGAAATCTCACTAGCAAGATTCCCTCTATTATTTCTCCCAGGCCCCTCTCCCCTATATCCTTCTTTCTCTTTTATTCTCTCACCATTGCGCGCCCCTATGTGTCTCGGAATGGAGCAACCGGGGTTATGATTGCGTGCCTTTACTCTCTCTCTCTCTCTTGTTCTTCTGGTTTGCGGAGGGGATGACAAGGTGTATTTGTTAGACCTAAGTGTAGTATGATGCTTAGTTGCTTGTAGCTTCACCACATATCCATTCCAAACCTTTACAATTCTTCAAAAACAAAACTTTGATTGACCCAGAACTTTGCACAACAAGTTGTAACACTTGTACGTGTCCAAAGAGAGAAGGACTTCGGTAACGTATAAATGGTAGTATTGTCTTTACACGTTTGCGTATAGTACACACGTCGTCCATCGTACGGTCGCCTGCGCGTGTACAGCCCGCCCCCGTATGCCGCCCATGTACACCGATCATGGCGTCGGTAGTTGGTTGGAAAAAGAAAATAGCGCCGACACCCCACCCCTGCCGGGGAAACCCAGGAAATCAAGTCGCGCCGTGGTCGCCGCCCGAACACGTGGTCCACCGCCGTCACGGCGTCGAACCTCACCAACGTGTCAACGCCCTGCTCTCCTTCATCACCGACACCAGCACGCACTACAAAAAAAATATACTTCCATGATGATACGTGTTTGTCACAGTAGGTCGCTTTTTTTGTCATGCATGTACATCCATGACAAATTTATGACAAAATCAAGATAGTCATACCTGTGCTGTCGTAGAAGTGTTCCATGACATTACCAAAATTATCATCACGCAAGTGTCCACTTCCATGACGATAAATCGCGCGTCGCAGAAGTGCTTTCGTCAAGGGTGACCGACACGTGGCATCCACCATAACGAAACGCCGTTAAGCTATCGGGTCAGGTTTTGGATCCGATAACCCGTTAACAGCCCCGACCAATGGGAAATTTCCACGTGTAAAATTCTTATTGGCCGGACAAAACACGTGTCAGCTCGTCAGTGGGTCAGATAGACGCTTATGATACGTCGACACGTGGCACGGCCCAACAGAGGCCCATTCCTGTGTAAAGGCCGGCCCGTTTGACTTGGTCAAAAGCTGGCGGGCCGGCCCATGGAAAGCCTGTTAACGGCCTGTTCAAATATAACCCATTTACAGCCCGCTAACCCAAGGCCCGTTACGCCCTATCCGAATTAGGCCCGGTAGCATCATCTGGGCCATCCAATATAATTTCAGCCCGTTTTCACTTCTGACCAATGTATGGCCCATGACGTCTTTCGGCCTATATGAGGCCCTATGTAACTCTTGGCCTACTAACGGCCCGTGGTGAAACTGGCCCATAATGAACAGTGTCTCACTTTACACCCATTAACGACCCGTGGTGAAACTGGCCCGTAATGAACAGTGTATCACTTTATATCCATTAACGGCCCGTTATTCCGTTGGGCCGTTTCCAGCCCATGTTATCTTTCGGCCTTCTCAGAGCCCATTTATTCTTGGGCTCATTTCCAGCATTCGTTTACTTACGGCCCGTTACTGTCATTTTCTGCTTGTGGGCCAAATTCAGCCCGTGGTTACAGTCGGCCCGTTTGTGTTCCGTTAATACGTTGGGCCGATTTCATAGCGTCATCAAATACGGCCTATTAACGATGGTCCGTTATGGTCGGCCCAAGAACGGACGATTCCAACTCTAACCGGTTTACGGCCATAATGCGGTCTGTTTGGCCCATGTTTGGCCAATCGATTATACGGCCCGTATAAGGCCCATTGATGATACGGCCCGCAGAGGGCCCATTGTTTCTATGGCCCGTAGAAAGCCCATTGTTTCTACGGCCCGTAGAAGCCCACTGTTTCTACGGCCAGTAGGAGGCCCAGTGTCACTACAGTAAATATTAGCCCATGGTTATTGTGGCCTAGTTTTAAAAATAGGTTATTGCAGCCACTAGCTAACCGCGGAAAAAGAACTGCAATGACTACAAGCAAACAAATAAACAAGACAACAAGGAAATAAATAAGCAAAGCAACTAACGCTAGGCTATCACGGCTATTACACATATTACATCCACTGGGCATCAAAGTTCGCCACCAGTGCAAATATAGGGAACAAAGCAGCATATCATATACACTAGTTGTCAAAGTTGGCGACCAGCGCAAATAAACGCCGCAGCAAAACAAATCCAGAACTGAAACCACTTCAGAAGATCTTAATAAACAATATCTTGGGTACCCATAATGCTGGCAAGATGCTTAGCAAGCTTATTAACTTTCTCTTGTTTGGCGCTTAAATCCTCCAGCGCTTGCTGTTGCACCAGAAAATATGCATCTGAATTATGCAAGAATTTCCTCAGTCCTTCAGCTTCCTGTCGCAGCACATCTGATCGATATCTTTCAACTTGAAGTTGAGACTCAAGAAGACGAACTGATTCAGGCAGCGAGTTCGAAGAGCTTGTGCCAGTAGTAGTGGCCAGTAACTCGAACACTACATCAAGACAGGACTTTTGGGTTCCCTCACTGTCGTCAAGATAGTTGTTATCAGCTTTCTTGGAGACCAACAGGGATGTCTCACTATCTTGAACCTTATCTGCATTACTTCCTTTACCATTGGATAACGCGATACTGTTCTCCAATATTTTGTTTGCATTCTAAAAGAGAAACAAGCAGACACATTACATGTTTACCATGTTGTATATGAAACTCATTTTGGTAAATGAGTTCAGTAGTAAAGTGGACAGGATAACAACATGAAACAAACATATATCTATGTACTATGGTCACTTTATGGTCTATATCATTCTAGTTTTTATGGCCAAATCAAGATAGAGACATAGTTCAAATAATATTTGTTCAAGACAAAGCAGAATAGACAGAATATAAGTGTGGGTAACTATAGAGCAATAACAACACTTGTAATGTGCATGACATGAGAACATAACTGTTTATTCAATTGAAACTGAAATCAACATAGAGTAGGTTACAACAGCAAACCAGTTAAAGAAACAGGTTTAAAACATACCTGTTGCACCATTGGTGTTTCAATTCCATCCTTCAAACTTGAAAATAGTTGGTATGAGTAAATACAGTCATGCAAGAGCAAAGGAGTATGAACCATAGCTACAGAACCTGACCTGAGAACAAATCTTCTTCTCCTTTAAGCGTTGAGTTGGGATTCCGAGTGGTGGTCCTCGTGCTTTGGGCACTGCTGTTCCCTTACTAACTGCTCGTGTTTGGGTGCTCTGTGGTGGAGACGGTGCTGTGTCAACTGGAACTGAGTTACTATCTGCTGGGGTTGGGGTTAGAAGGGGTGTAGCTGGTTCTCTGTCCAACTGGGTAGGGGTACAATCTGCGAGAGTCTGGGTTATGTGCGGTGGATCTGGTCCTTGGGCAAGTACAACCGTGGTTCTATCTGCATCAACTGGTAGCACTATCTTTTCTGAAGACCGTGTTGTTACTCCCTTAGATACTGCCATCACGCTCTCCAATTCAAATGGCTGATAAACAAGAAAAGTAATTGAAAGTATAGACATTGCATGATAGACAGGTGCAAAGGATAGTGGGGAATAAAAGAGGGCATGAAATAATTCATATTTATGTTGTCTAACTAAACAGGATAGCATGGCACAATTTCACATATATGATGGCTAACTAAATAGGATAGCATGACATAATTTCACATTATGATGGCTAACTAAAAAAGATGGAAAGACATAGTTCAAAATATGAGACTATGTAAACAGGATGACATGACATAACTATATAATGTGTTTATTAAATAGGTTGGCATGCCATAATTCACATACATTCACGGATAGAATGCCATAATTCAAAATATGATGACTGTAAACACTAAACAGGATGAGATGATATAACTATATGATGTCTTTATTAAATGGATTGCCATGCCATAATTCAGATAGATGATGTGTATGTACTATGTAAACATGATGGCATGATATAATTCAAATATATGATTTATATAGTCAGCAAGTAAGCAGATGGCAATCCATATATGATGTAAAAACTAAGCAATGCAAGACAACATGCATGACATGGGTAATATAACCCTGCCAAGTTTGAGCATAGACCTCAGGGGGGAAATAGGACTGGTCATCAGTCTCTGAATCCTCCTCTGAGGAGCTCTCTGTAACCAGAGAGATGTCTGCTTCAGCAGGTAGCATTGTCTGCTCTGAATACCTTGTTTTCACTCCAGATACTTCCATCACCGCTTCAAATGGCTGATGCACAGGAAAAGTAGTTGAATATACAAACGTTGTCGACAAATGGAACACGTAATACAAAAAAATGACAGCATGATATAATTCACATACATGATGATTGGCTAAACAGCATGGCATTGCATAATTCACATATATAATGACTTTGCAACAAGATAGCATTGTATAATTCACATATATAATGTCTTGCAACAAGATGGCAATGCATAATTCACATATATCGTAATTAGACACTGAACATGTGGCATTCACACAAAGCATGTCTAAACTAATCAAATGACATAGCAATGCGAGACCATACGCACGATATGAGCAACATAACCCTGCCAAGTTAGAGCATACACCTCGGGGGGGGGGGGAATAGGACTGGTCATCTATCTCTGAATCCTCCTCTGAGGAGCTATCCGTAACCAGCGAGATATGCGCTTCGTCAGATAGCATAGTCTACTCTGAAGACCTTGTTTTCACTCCAGAATTTGCCATCACCGTGTCAAATGGCTGATGCACACGAAGAGCAGTTGAATGTAATAACATTTTTGACAAATGTAATATGTAACCAAAAAAAGTATGGCCTGATATAATTTACATATAAGATGACTGGCTAAGCAGGATGGCATTGCAAAATTCACATATATGATGCCTGGCTAAACAAAATGGCGTTGCATAATTCACATAAACGATGAATAAACTAAACAGATGGCATTCGCACAAAGGATGTCTAAACTAAGCAGATGACATATTTGATGTATAAAGTAAGCAATGCAAGACACCATATGCATGATATAACCAACATCAGCATGCCAAGTTAGAGCGAAGACCTCAGGGGGTAAATAGGAGTTGTCTTCTCCTTCTGAATCCCACTCAGAACAGATATTTTCCTCTCGATTACAATCCGAAATGTGTGGAGGGGGGCTGCCTTTGCGCCTACCATGGAGCGACGTCTGCATGAAATTTTATTGCCACGCAAGGCTCGTCTCTTTTGCTCTACATGTTCAGTTCCATTGTTTACAATAACTGTCATGAATAGGAATAAAACATAGTGAGATTATGTAAGGAGTGCATGCAGAAATCCAGAGTGATGGTAGCAACCTGTGGATAGACCCAAAACCAATAATAGCAGGCAGATAATGGCTTCAGCTAAAAAATACAGATAATGGCTTCTTTACTGTTTGTTTCCCACCCAACATGAAACTCATAGTAGACACCAGAGATTAACCAGATAGTAGATAGATACTATTGATAGCGGCCCCGATATGTACCCCACAACCATTTAAATACTCAAGTTTGACCATTAGTTTGCAGCTGACTCAGAGTCTAATCGGTGAACAGGACGATAAAGTAGCATGTAATATTAAGCGATGCATAACGTAAGCAGACACGAAAGAGTGAGACCTCTCTTGCGGACCCGTGTAGTCCTCGAGGTCATCTGCTCGGTTGATGATGGTAGTGCAGTTTTCATGGCTGCCAGCGGCAAGGAAGAAGATCTGAGGCGGCGTAAGACAGTCTGGAGGCCGGATCCCTGCTGTGCTGGACCCTTCTGTCGTTGGAGCAGCTGAGCTGGGGTGGATGACGGCGCAGCATGAGCGGGACAAACCACGCAAGGTTTTCTTTGACAACTATCTGTAAGAGAAGCAATTTTGTAAGGGCTCGTTTGAATTGGAGGATTCCAACAATGCAGGGATAGGAAATAGAGAGGAATAGGATAGGAATGCACGTGCAAAACAGAGAATTTAAAAACACAGGATTTCTGCCAATCTGGGTGTTTGATTCACAACAATTGGAAGATCACAGGATGCAAAGAAGCATGGTGACATTAAGTCAAACCACAAGAAAATGTACGGTTATAATGCTATTATGCTACTATCTCTTAGTCTTGTGCTTCATGAATAGGAATTTGAAAAGGAGGACAAGTGAAAATTAAAATTCCTACGTTTTTTCTTTCAAGGAGACACTAAAGGAACAAATCCGTGTGCTCAGTGGATAATATATATAACATGTAGAGTAAAAAAGAGATGCAACAAGTGTAGAACCTCTTTGGCGAAGCCATGTCGATCTCAGCGTGATTGGGTTGGCCGGTGAGGATGCTCCGGCTGACTTGGCTGTCGGAGGAGGGGAAGAAGATCTTAGGCGTCTAGAGATGAAGCCCGAGGTACTGCTCCACTGTGATGGAGGGTTTCGTCGTTGGAGCAGCTACGGTGAGTTGTACGACGCCGAGGCTGAAGCAGGACAAGAGAGACAACGAACAACGTTAACCTGAGTGGAATTCTAATAGCATCTCCAATACATGACGTAAAATACATAACCACAAAGTGCTAGATGTAAAATACATCAGCCACTCATCTCTGAACTTAACTGTCGAAACTGAATTTAACTGTCGAAACTGAACTTAACTGTCGAAACTGAACTTAACTGTCGAAACTGAATTTTGCTGTCGAAACTGAATTTTGCTGTCGAAACTGAACGCACTAGCAAGGTGAGGCTACACGTTGGTCGACTGACTTTTTCATCTCTGGTCAGTTGATTTTGCAGCCGTTGGATACGAAATCAGGGGCCCGCGGTTCATCTTCAACCTCCACCCCCTTGAGCCGGCCAAACAGCAGCCCCCCGCCGCCCGCGGCCGGCGGTGCGCCGCCCCGCCCGCCCCGAAAACACTTCCCACCGCCAGTCCGCCGCC
>NC_041392.1:8629829-8653048 GCF_002162155.2 Triticum dicoccoides
TCAATTCAGTCGACTGAAGTGTAGCTAAATTGGAGCAGCATCGCAAGCAAGAGCAAGAGCGAGAGCAGCAACGCGAGCAAGAGCAATAGCAAGAGCAGACCAGGCAAGGGACCGAGAGCAAGAGCAGAGCAGCAGCGCGAGCGAGAGCTAAAGCAGCAGCAGGTCCTACTGATGTGGACGTCGCCGCCGAGCGAGCGACGCCGTGGAGGAAGTGGCCGGTGCCGCCGCCGTGGATGGCGCCGCGCCATGTCGGCTCGGGACCGAGCACTGGCAGCACCGTGAGATCGAATCAAGAAGAAAATGCGGTGATTAGTGTACAACCTCTTTGGTGGCGCTGATTAGGCCGCAGCTTCATCCGAGGAAACGGTGATGATGATGCTCTTCCGGTGGTGAAGGTGAAGACGGCAGTGTGGGAATGGAGGTGGCGCAAAAGATGAGGGGAACGTCGGGGCAGCTCCTTGGGGGTGGAGGACGGGGTGGCTAAACCAGCGGGACGATGAGATCGACGACGGATCCTCATCTGGTACGGTGGATGAGGGACGTCGAGGTGTTGCTGTGGACGACGTCGTTGGGGAAGAGGCTCCGGCTGGGTGGCGGACGAAGCAGGGTGTGGGGTTTCGTCGCGAGTTTTCGTGGCCTCGGTGTACGAATGGGTGGGCGGATGGGATGGCAGTGGGGAACCAAGGCTTTGAGACGCGCTTGTCTGAAATGTGGGGTAAGTTACGAAAGTACCCCCACCGATTTGAGGCGGTTCTTTCGGTTTAGGGGTACCACGGGCATTTCGCGTGTCTGGGTTTCACAGGAGGTGGGAGTTTTCGCGCGCGTTGTAATTTCGGAATAGCAAGGCGCGGGTTGAGATGGAGGGAGTTGTGAGAGCACAACGAGACAAAGATATATCTTAAATATTTCGGGCTAACAAGGCGCGGGTTGAAATTTCCGGACAAGCCTAATGTGTACTGTCCCAAATCAATGCGCCCTACTAATGTCATTCAAAACTTTGAATTCATGTTATGCTCAATTAAAATATTTCGCTACATGTATAATGCATGCAACCTACTACTCAAATGAACGTTTTAGTGCATTCCAAACGTATATACTACCGCTTCAGTATGAACTAAATTTGAATTCGTTTCTCTATTTGAATAAGATCTACAGTAATGATTGTTGTGAAGTCAAAGCATTTGAATTCGTTTCTCTGTTTTAATAAGATCTACAATCATCATTATTGTCAAGTTAAACCATCATTTGTGTATTATCTTCACAGCACACCATATGATTAGTCTCGAGTTACATAAGAACTATGTGTACTCCTATATGAACTCCAACTAGATTTTTTGAATCCACTTTATTTTGATTTCAAATCACATTACATTTCTAGATCTAGCTAGATCTTCATAATCTAAACCATGTCTCATATGTATAATGTGTTTATCACATTATGTATGGTGCCCCGCCCCCTACGCCTACAAGTATTTAGATGTGAGTTGCAAACACCACACATTACCACAAATTCAAATAAAATGTGAGAATGTTCGATATATAGTATTGTTTAGATTGTTCGATATTTAGTTGTAAGCTGCGAACGCCACACATTATCACAAATTCAAATAAAATGTGAGATTGTTTGATGTATAGTAGGTTTAGATTGTTCGACATTTAGCTGTGACTTGCAAACGCCATGCATTATCACATTATTGTATAACACGTGCACATCACGTGTATCACCGCCGTATTCATGCATGCAATGTTTAAAACACTATGATCTCCTATTCAAATATATTGTCAGTGTCAAAACCGGCGGATCTCGGGTAGGGGGTCCCGAACTGTGCGTCTTGGTGGATGGTAACAGGAGACAAGGGACACGATGTTTTACCCAGGTTCGGGCCCTCTTGATGGAGGTAAAACCCTACGTCCTACTTGATTAATATTGATGATATGGGTAGTACAAGAGTAGATCTACCACGAGATCAAGGAGGCTAAACCCTAGAAGCTAGCCTATGATATGATTGTTGTTGTCCTACGGACTAAAACCCTTCGGTTTATATAGACATCGGAGAGGGTTAGGGTTACACAGAGTCGGTTACAATGGTAGGAGATCTACATATCCGTATCACCAAGCTTGCCTTCCACGCCAAGGAAAGTCCCTTCCAGACACGGGACGAAGTCTTCAATCTTGTATCTTCATAGTTCAGGAGTCCGGCTGAAGGTATAGTCCGGCTATCCGGACACCCCCTAATCCAGGACTCCCTCAGTAGCCCCTGAACCAGGCTTCAATGACGACGAGTCCGGCGCGCAAATTGTCTTCGGCATTGCAAGGCGGGTTCCTCCTCCAAGTACTTCGTAGAAGATTTCAAACACAAGGATAGTGTCCGGCTCTGCAAAACAAGTTTCCACATATTGCCATAGAGAGAATAATATTTACACAGATCTAATCTGCTGACGTATTCCGTGGCGTGACATCACACCATGGCCAAGCCTTTATTCGAATCATTTTTAGTATCCCACCTCAGCGCGTTTAGCGAGGCGGTTTCCTTGGCACGTCCTGTCGAAGCAGAGATCGTGTCCCCTCATTCCGGGATTCTCATCAATACGGGCGTGGGTAACCCAACCGCGCCATTAATTGTGGCGCTTGGGAGATAAGCGAGTTTTGTCAGGCCGGTGGGGATGCATAGTCGCATCCGCCCATATAAGGGGATAAGGATCCACCTTTCTCACCTACGCCTTCTTCCTCCTTTGCCTATCCATTCTTCGCGCACTCGAGCTCCAGCGCCCAAGTCCGCACTTCCCACCTCGACCTTCTCTAGCCATGTCCGGAGCGGGAGGCAAGTGGATGGTCTCCTCCATCAAGGAAGGACACATTAAAAAGCTAAGGAAGGCCGGATACTTGTCTGACGACATCGCGCACCGGCTTCCCGAAGAGGGGTAGCTCATCCCGACCCCCAGGCCCCATGAGAGGGTGGTGTTCTTCCCCCATTTCCTCCGCGGACTGGGCTTTCCTCTCCACCCATTTTTCCGGGGGCTCATGTTCTACTATGGCCTGGATTTCCACGATCTGGCCCCGAACTGCATCCTCAACATCTCGGCGTTTATCGTCGTGTGCGAGGCTTTCCTCTGCATCCGCCCCTATTTTTTTCTTTGGCTCAAGAATTTTAATGTCAAGACGAAGGTGGTGCGCGGCACCCAGGCGGAGTGCGGAGGCGCCATGGCGGGCAAGATGCCCAACGTCCTATGGCTTGAGGGCTCCTTTGCGGAGTCCCTAAAGGGGTGGCAATTGGGGTGGTTTTACATCACCGAGCCGCGCGATCCTGAATGGATCGCAGCCCCCGAGTTCCGGTCCGGACCCCCCACACGGCTCACGTCCTGGAAAGAGACAGGCCTGTCATGGGGCTACAAAGTAGAGGTGAATGGATTGCAAACATGCATCCAAACCCTGGTGAACAAGTAGCTCAAGCTTGTCAATGTAGTCTAGGTTATGCTCGTCCGCCGGATCCTCCCATGTCAACAACGGGCCTTCAATCTGTGGGAGTTCGACCCGGCGCAGCACCGAACTTTGAGCAGGCTCTTTGACACGACGTACGAAGATGTCTGGAAGGTGCTATTCAAGGGTGCCGAGGCTCCCGCATCCGCTTCCGAGGATCGCGGATTCAGCACACAGCGTCAAGCTAGCACGGTGAGCTATCTTTACCTTTTACAGGGTATTTAGTTTTTCATAGTTTGACTCTATGCGAGATCTAAGCTCCCTTACCTTTGACAGAATTGGCAGGTGAAGTCCGGACAGATCGACTGTCCGGCTCCCTTGGCCGAAGACCCAGCCAATGCTCGCTTAGCGAAGCTGTTGGTTCTGGCACCCTACGTGGTGCCGGAGAAGAAGGCCAAGAAGAAGGCCACAGGGACTCGAAAGAGTGCCTGGCATCTAGAGGTGTCGGATTCATCGTCCGACGAATCCGAGATGCACTCCTCCCGTGAAGACGAGGAGGAGGAAGAAGAAGCCTCTCCCCCTCCAGCGGGGGGAGGAAAGAAGAGGAAGGTCGCCCCATCCGGGGAGGCCGAAGGGTCCAAGAAGAGGAAGACCCCTCCTCCGGACTGCTCCATCGACGCCGATGATGGCGAAGAGGAGTGGCCGCACAGGGCCAAGCGCCCGGCGAAATCGTAAGTATTCAGATACCGGAGTAACTCATAGCATTCCTTTATGGCACAATCTTTCCTTATGTCGAATATGATTATGCAGTCCGCCCAAGGCCAGGTTCGACGAGTCGTCGAGCGGCTCCCTGAATTCGTCGGATGTGAATTCACTTCCGACGGCTACCTCCCCCCGCCCTATGGACGACGCCGAAGTGGCATCGCAACAGGTTCCGAGCCAAGAGGAGGTGGTCCTGGTGGAGCCACAAGGCGACTCCCCGGACTCCAGGAGTAAAGGGGATAAGACCCCCCCAGGGCTCCAAGTCCGGCTTTGCGCCGGACACCGCGCCGGAATCCTCAACGGTTCCGGAGTGCGGCAGGCGAACTCCTTCCAAGAGGAGCAAGCCTACTGAGCCGGTGGCCCCCGTCCAACCGGAGGCACCGTACAATCTGCTGGAGGTGCTTAAGGGCGCCTCCATCGACGAGGAGCACCGCACTATTATGAGTGCGGTGATCCAGAAGGTTCATTCCGCCAAGAGCGGACTGACTGAAGCTTGTGCTAGCCTTCTAACAGGCTTTGAGGTAAGTAAAAAATATGTAAAAATATTACCGCATAGACAGTAGCCCCTGATTCTCTGTTTGGCGTTCGGAAAGAAAAGCTGAATAGAGGATCTAATAAAATTTGCAGGAGTCTAACAGAAAAGAGTCAATATGCGTATGCAGGCTTCGCTGCTATCGACCGCCGCACTGACTGCGAAGGTGGGCGCCCTGAAGCAGGGCCTCGAGCGGTCCGAGCAAGAGGTCGACCTTGCCAAGCGGCAGCTCGAGGAGAAAGAAGGTAAGAGATACCTTATAGAAAAATACAAAAAAGATGCAATTGCAAAAAATGACAGGATTAACGTGGCTTATTGTAGGGGCCACAACAGAGGTGGCGAACCTCAAGCAGGCGCTGTCCGAGGCCGAGAAGAGAGCGGCCTCGAAGCGCATCGAGCGGGAGAAGTATGAGGCACAGGTCGGCGAGGTGCGGCAAGAGCTCCAGGCTCTCATGAAAAAACATGAGAGTTTGGAGCTTGACTCGAAGACGCAAGCATCCGAGCTCACGGCGACCATTGAAACTGCCAAGGCCGAAGCCCAGAAGGCCCTTCAGGAGGTGGATGTGGTGAAGAAAATAGCGACGGGTAAGGCGTTTTTTATGCAAAGCAAACATGTAAAAGTGAATTGCTTGTTACTTACCCGAACCCGGAGCTCTCCAGGAGCATTCGCAGATTTGCCCCGCAGCGTATCCGATGCCGCCGCATTCTACCGAGCTGAAGAGGGCAGCTCGACGGAGAAGGTGTTCTAGTCTCAGTATGCTGAGGCCGGACACCCTGTGCCCCTGAGCGACCAGCTGAAGCAACTGGTCGAGCTCCACAAGGTGGCCGAACAGGCCATGAAGGGCCTCATAGTTCGGCTGTGGCCTGGAGAGGCTCTGCCTGGGAGCTACTTCGGACTGGTGCAGCGACTGGTGGAGGCCTGTCCAAGGCTCGAGGTCATCAAGGGCTCCGTCTGCATCGAAGGTGCCCGTAGGGCCCTTTCCCGTGCTAAGGTGCACTAGGGCAGGTTGGATGCTGAGAAGCTTGTGAAGGACGGGCCACCGCCGGGGAAAGAGCATCACAATCCCGAGATGTATTATGAGGGCGTTCTGAAGGGTGCCCGCCTTATGGCGGATAAATGTTCTAGGGATGTAATTTTTGAGTAAACTTGCTCGTTTTGTCCTGTGCGCTGAAAACTTGTTCATATGCGCTAAGCAATGCTTTTTGAATTTAAAATATTACCTTCTGTGCGGCTATTTATCAAAATTGAGAGATGGCGAGTCGTCGGCTTCTGCCCCCATGCCACTAGTGCTGGGGTGTTCGGGATAAACCTGAGCGCTCTTTTTCCCATGTTTCGGTCCTTCGAGGGAGACGCTCAGCACAACGAACAAGGCAATCGAACTATAATGCTTGAACACTGTCACTTAGCCATAGAATTCTATAATTTTAAATTTCGGCGAAGCCCCTAGTATTCGGAGGACCGAGTTCGGGGCGCTATCCACGCCTTTGGCGGGACAAAGCCGGCTCCGCGCTCTAAGCGGCATAAGTCTGTAGGGACTCGAAAAACCTTTCGAACAGCGACCAGTCTCTCGCTTTATCATGACAGTCAGTTTTAGCTTTCTCTACTGAGGTTCTCGGCCCTGCTCAACTGGGGCACAATTGCAGTAGTTCTCCTAGTGCTACCTTAGCCGATATAACGGAACATAAGGCACCAAAACATAGGAGCCGGGCAAACCCAACTATTGACCCAAGACATGATTCGGAGCTGATGCATATAATGCTATAAGTTCGGGGTGCCGCACATGTGAAAGTGTTCGGACTTCTCACACCATATTGAGGGGTACTTAAGCCCCTGGCGTGTTGGCCATACCGAAGTGTACGGGTGCAACCTATCATTAATGAACAAATATGAAAGAGATTAATGCAATAATAGACAAAAGCTATGCATTGTTTATTAAAAAGGCTGCGATCAAAGCAGAACGATACAAATAGTGCGATAAGCAAAAAGCGGGACTATTTAACATGTCCTTTCCAGGGGCAGGCTGCGGAATAGTATGCGAAACAGGTATACTGCTCGTGATAGAGACCACCTGGGAGTTCTTATAATGCGGCGTAGCTTTTTTGCTTCCCTGGTTCTTGCATCGTTTGTGCGGCAGTTGCATTGCCGAACAGGTCTTCCGAAGTATGGAGTCCTGAAAGTAAGAGAAAATGAAGAGATCGGCAGCCCCTAGTGCGGTTTAAGCCGTATTTCGGGCGTGCCGTGATGGTGCCCCTCCCCCTATGCCCATGGCATCTCAAGAGCATAGTGATGTACGCGAAGCACTGGTTTCGCTATTTCACGAGGGCTGGGGTTGGGGCCGCATTGCTACGCCTGCTCGGAACGTGCCAGGCGGTCTTGTTGTAGGTTACTCCGGGCGCGCTTGACAGTGTCCGGAAGTTTAACGGCCGGACTGGAGAACTGCCTTGAGAGGTTGCTTTGTACTTCCGCTGCGAGGGCTGCCGTGTGCTCCTCCGTTCGGAGGGAGCGTTCGGTGTTTCCATTGACTGTGATTACACCTCGAGGGCCTGGCATCTTGAGCTTAAGGTATGCGTAGTGCGGTACCGCATTGAACTTTGCAAATGCGGTTCGCCCGAGCAGTGCGTGATAGCCACTGTGGAACGGGACTATGTTGAAGATTAACTCCTCGATTCGGAAATTATCCGGAGATCCGAAGACCACTTCAAGTGTAACTGAGCCTGTACAGTTGGCCTCTACACCTGGTATGACGACTTTAAAGGTTGTTTTGGTGGGCTTAATCCTCGAGGGATCTATGCCCATTTTCCGCACTGTATCCTGGTAAAGCAGGTTCAGGCTGCTGCCGCCGTCCATAAGGACTCTTGTGAGATGAAAACCGTCAATAATTGGGTCTAGAACCAATGCGGCGAATCCACCATGACGGATGCTAGTGGGGTGGTCCCTTCGATCAAAAGTGATCGGGCAGGAGGACCATGGGTTGAACTTTGGGGCGACTGGCTCCATCGCATATACGTCCCTTAACGCACGCTTCCGCTCCCTCTTGGGGATGTGGGTTGCGTATATCATGTTCACCGTCCGCACTTGTGGGGGGAAACCCTTCTGTCCATTGTTGTTCGGCTGCCGGGGCTCCTCCTCGTCGTCGCTATGCAGCCCCTTGTCTCTATTTTCGGCATGTAACTTGCCTGCTTGCTTGAACACCCAACAATCCCTGTTGGTGTGATTGGCTGGCTTTTCGGGGGTGCCATGTATCTGGCACAAGCGGTCGAGTATGCGGTCCAAACTAGATAGGCCCTGAGTATTTCTTTTGAATGGCTTTTTCCGCTGACCGGATTTATAGCCTCTGAATCCGGCATTAACTGCCGTATCCTCAGAATTATCGCCGTTAATGCGGCGCTTTTGCTTGTTGCGACGCGTCCTTCCACTGTTGTCCTTGGTATCCGAATTACCAGGGTTCTTGGTCAAGTTATTGGTACGAGCCAGCCAACTGTCTTCTCCCGCGCAAAAGCGGGTCATGAGCGTCGTGAGTGCTGCCATACATTTCGGATTTTCCTGTCCAAGGTGCCGGGCAAGCCACTCATCATGGACGTTATGTTTGAAGGCTGTGAGGGCCTCTGCGTCCGGACAGTCAACTATTTGATTTTTCTTTGTAAGGAACCGTGTCCAAAATTGCCTGGCCGATTCCTGTGGCTGCTGAATTATGTGGCTTAGGTCATCGGCATCTGGTGGTCGCACATAAGTGCCCTGGAAGTTGTCAAGGAATGCGGCTTCCAGGTCCTCCCAACAACCAATTGATTCCGCTGGCAAGCTGTTAAGCCAATGCCGAGCTGGTCCTTTAAGTTTGAGTGGGAGGTATTTGATGGCGTGTAGATCATCACCGCGGGCCATGTGGATGTGAAGGAGATAATCCTCGATCCATACCGCAGGATCTGTTGTGCCATAGTATGATTCGATGTTCACGGGTTTGAAACCCTCAGGGATTTGATGATCCATTACTTCATCTATGAAGCATAGTGGGTGTGCGGCGCCTCTGTACTGGGCTATATCACGACGCAGCTCAAACGTGCTTTGTCTATTGTGTTTGGCCCGGCCGGATTTGTTATATCCGGAGTGACGATCACCGTCACGTGTTGTGGGGCACCCACGCGATCCGTAGATCGATCTTGTTTGCCTTGCCTTGTCCTCCAATATATCTCGCAGGTCAGGCGCATTATCCCGTGCCTTGGTATGCTTTGAGCGGCACTGGGGCGCGGCTTGAGTGGAGGGCCGAGAGGCCTCTCTGTCACGGCCACGAGGTGGCCGGTCGGCCATGTCATGCGTTGGTGATGTAGGTGCTTCCTCCTCTAATCGGGGTAGCAACCTGCGCTTTGGGTAGCTCTTGGAGGGGCGTTTGAGTTCATACTCTTTGGCAGCAAGGACTTCAGTCCATCTATCGGCTAGCAAATCTTGATCAGCTCTAAGTTGTTGCTATTTTTTCTTGAGGCTGCTTGGCGTGGCCATAAGCCTGCATTTAAAACGCTCTTGTTCGACGGGATCCTCTGGCATGACAAATTCGTCGTCGTCGAGGCTTGCCTCGTCTTCGGAGGGAGGCATATAATTATCGTCCTCGACCTCACTGTCTGCCGCTCCCTCATGAGGGCTGGCTTCTCCATCCTCCTGTGCTGAATCTTGCTGGAGGGGGTGTTCTTCGGTGCTATCTGGAGTGTTATTATCTCCTGTGCTGGAATCATCGTTTTTGCTTTGGCTGGATTTAGAGCGGCGCCGCTGACGCCGGCGCATAGGCTGTTTCTTGGAGGGGTCATCCCCCGCTGTTCCATTGCCATCTCCTTCTTTTGGGGTATCCACCATGTATATGTCATACGACGAGGTGGCTTTCCAGTGCCCTATTGTTGGGGAACGTAGTAATTTCAAAAAAATTCCTATGCACTCACAAGATCATGGTGATGCATAGCAACGAGAGGGGAGAGTGTTGTCTACGTACCCTCGTAGACCGAAGCGGAAGCGTTGACGCAACGTAGAGGAAGTAGTCGTACGTCTTCCCGGTCAAACCGATCCAAGCACCATTACTCCGGCACCTCCGAGTTCTTGGCACACGTTCAGCTCAATGACGCTCTCCGGGCTCCGATCCAGCAAAGCTTCGGGGAGGAGTTCCGTCAGCACGACGGTGTGGTGACGATGATGATGTTCTACCGACGCAGGGCTTCGCCTAAGCACCGCAACGATAAGATCAAGGTGGAATATGGTGGAGGGGGGCACCGCACACGGCTAAGGAACGATCACGAAGATCAACTTGTGTGTCCTAGGGTGCCCCCCTGCCCCCGTATATAAAGGAGCAAGGGGGGAGGCCGGCCGGCCCTTGGGGCGCGCCAAGGAGGGGGGAGTCCTCCTCCTAGTAGGAGTAGGACTCCCCTTTCCTAGTCCAACTAGGAAGAGAGAAGGGGGAAGGAAAGAGAGGGAGAGGGAGAGGGAAAGAGGGGCCGCGCCCCCCTCCCCTAGTCCAATTCGGACTCCCCATGGGAGGGGGCGCGCCACCTCCTGGGCTGCTGCCCTCTCTCTCCCCTCAGGCCCACTAAGGCCCAATATTCCCCGGGGGGTTCCGATAACCCCTCCGGCACTCCGGTTTTCTCCGAAATCATCCGGAACACTTTTGGTGTCCGAATATAGTCGTCCAATATATCGATCTTTATGTATCGACCATTTCGAGACTCCTCGTCATGTCCGTGATCACATCCGGGACTCCGAAAAACCTTCGGTACATCAAAACATAAATTCATAATAAAACAGTCATCGTAATGTTAAGCGTGCGGACCCTACGGTTCGAGAACAATGTAGACATGACCGAGACACGTCTCCCGTCACTAACCAATAGCGGAACCTGGATGCTCATATTGGTTCCAACATATTCTACGAAGATCTTTATCGGTCAGACCGCATAACAACATACGTTGTTCCCTTTGTCATCGGTATGTTACTTGCCCGAGATTCGATCGTCGGTATCTCAATACCTAGTTCAATCTCGTTACTGGCAAGTCTCTTTACTCGTTCCGTAATACATCATCTCACAACTAACTCATTAGTTGCAATGGTTGCAAGTCTTATGTGATGTGCATTACCGAGAGGGCCCAGATATACCTCTCCGACAATCGGAGTGACAAATCCTAATCTCGAAATACGCCAACCCAACAAGCACCTTCGGAGACACCTGTAGAGCACCTTTATAATCACCTAGTTACGTTGTGTCGTTTGGTAGCACACAAAGTGTTCCTCCGGTAAACGGGAGTTGCATAATCTCATAGTCATAGGAACATGTATAAGTCATGAAGAAAGCAATAGCAACATACTAAACGATCGGGTGCTAAGCTAACGGAATGGGTCATGTCAATCACATCATTCTCCTAATGATGTGATCCCGTTAATCAAATGACAACTCATGTCTATGGTTAGGAAACTTAACCATCTTTGATCAACGAGCTAGTCAAGTAGAGGCATACTAGTGACACTCTGTTTGTCTATGTATTCACACATGTATTATGTTTCCGGTTAATACAATTCTAGCATGAATAATAAACATTTATCATGATATAAGGAAATAAATAATAACTTTATTATTGCCTCTAGGGCATATTTCCTTCAGTCTGCCACTTGCACTAGAGTCAATAATCTAGATTACACAATGATGATTCTAACACCCATGGAGCCTTGGTGCTGATCATGTTTTGCTCGTGGAAGAGGCTTAGTTAACGGGTCTGCAACATTCAGATCCGTATGTATCTTGCAAATTTCTATGTCTCCCACCTGGACTAGATCCCGGATGGAATTGAAGCGTCTCTTGATGTGCTTGGTTCTCTTGTGAAATCTGGATTCCTTCGCTAAGGCAATTGCTCCAGTATTGTCACAAAAGATTTTCATTGGACCCGATGCACTAGGTATGACACCTAGATCGGATATGAACTCCTTCATCCAGACTCCTTCATTTGCTGCTTCTGAAGCAGCTATGTATTCCGCTTCACACGTAGATCCCACCACGACGCTTTGTTTAGAACTGCACCAACTGACAGCTCCACCGTTTAATGTAAACACGTATCCGGTTTGCGATTTAGAATCGTCTGGATCAGTGTCCAAGCTTGCATCAACGTAACCATTTACGATGAGCTCTTTGTCACCTCCATATACGAGAAACATATCCTTAGTCCTTTTCAGGTACTTCAGGATGTTCTTGACCTCTGCCCAGTGATCCACTCCTGGATTACTTTGGTACCTCCCTGCTAGACTTATAGCAAGGCACACATTAGGTCTGGTACACAGCATTGCATACATGATAGAGCCTATGGCTGAAGCATAGGGAACATGTTTCATTTTCTCTCTATCTTCTGCAGTGGTCGGGCATTAAGTCTTACTCAACTTCACACCTTGTAACACAGGCAAGAACCCTTTCTTTGCTTGATCCATTTTGAACTTCTTCAAAACTTTGTCAAGGTAGGTGCTTTGTGAAAGTCCAATTAAGTGTTTTGATCTATCTCTATAGATCTTAATGCCCAATATGTAAGCAGCTTCATCGAGGTCTTTCATTGAAAAACTCTTATTCAAGTATCCCTTTATGCTATCCAGAAATTCTATATCATGTCCAATCAGTAATATGTCATCCACATATAATATCAGAAATGCTACAGAGCTCCCACTCACTTTCTTGTAAATACAGGCTTCTCCAAAAGTCTGTATAAAACCAAATGCTTTGATCACAATATCAAAGCGTTTATTCCAACTCCGAGAGGCTTGCACCAGTCCATAAATGGATCGCTGGAGCTTGCACACTTTGTTAGCTCCCTTTGGATCGACAAAACCTTCTGGTTGCATCATATACAACTCTTCTTCCAGAAATCCATTCAGGAATGCAGTTTTGACATCCATTTGCCAAATTTCATAATCATAAAATGTGGCAATTGCTAACATGATTCGGACAGACTTAAGCATCGCTACGGGTGAGAAGGTCTCATCGTAGTCAATCCCTTGAACTTGTCGAAAACCTTTTGCAACAAGTCGAGCTTTGTAGACAGTAACATTACCGTCAGCGTCAGTCTTCTTCTTGAAGATACATTTATTCTCAATTGCTTGCCGATCATCGGGCAAGTCAACCAAAGTCCACACTTTGTTCTCATACATGGGTCCCATCTCAGATTTCATGGCTTCAAGCCATTTTGCGGAATCTGGGCTCACCATCGCTTCTTCATAGTTCGTAGGTTCATCATGATCTAGTAGCGTGACTTCCAGAATAGGATTACCGTACCACTCTAGTGCGGATCTTACTTTGTTTGATCTACAAGGTTCAGTAGCAACTTGATCTGAAGTTCTATGATCATCATCATTAACTTCCTCACTAATTGGTTTAGATGTCACAGAAACCGGTTTCTGTGATGTACTACTTTCCAATAAGGGAGCAGGTATAGTTACCTCATCAAGTTCTACTTTCCTCCCACTCACTTCTTTCAAGAGAAACTCCTTCTCTAGAAAGGATCCATTCTTAGCAACGAATGTCTTGCCTTTGGATCTGTGATAGAAGGTGTACCCAATAGTCTCCTTTGGGTATCCTATGAAGACACATTTCTCCGATTTGGGTTCGAGCTTATCAGGTTGAAGCTTTTTCACATAAGCATCGCAGCCCCAAACTTTAAGAAACGACAACTTTGGTTTCTTGCCAAACCACAGTTCATAAGGAGTCGTCTCAACAGATTTTGATGGTGCCCTATTTAATGTGAATGCGGCCGTCTCTAAAGCATAACCCCAAAACGATAGCGGTAAATCTGTAAGATACATCATAGATCGCACCATATCAAGTAAAGTATGATTACGACGTTCGGACACACCATTACGCTGTGGTGTTCCGGGTGGCATGAGCTGCGAAACTATTCCGCATTGTTTCAAATGTAGACCAAACTCGTAACTCAAATATTCTCCTCCACGATCAGATCGTAGAAACTTTATTTTCTTGTTACGATGATTTTCAACTTCACTCTGAAATTCTTTGAACTTTTCAAATGTTTCAGACTTATGCTTCATTAAGTAGATATACCCATATCTGCTTAAATCATCTGTGAAGGTGAGAAAATAACGATATCTGCCACGAGCCTCAAACATTCATCGGACCACATACATCTATATGTATGATTTCCAACAAATTTGTTGCTCTCTCCATAGTACCGGAGAATGGCGTTTTAGTCATCTTGCCCATGAGGCACGGTTCGCAAGTACCAAGTGATTCATAATCAAGTGGTTCCAAAAGTCCATCAGTATGGAGTTTCTTCATGCGCTTTACACCGATATGACCTAAACAGCAGTGCGACAAATAAGTTGCACTATCATTATCAACTCTGCATCTTTTGGCTTCAACATTATGAATATGTGTATCACTACTATCGAGATTCATCAAAAATAGACCACTCTTCAAGGGTGCATGACCATAAAAGATATTACTCATATAAATAGAACAACCATTATTCTCTGATTTAAATGAATAACCGTCTCGCATCAAACAAGATCCAGACATAATGTTCATGCTCAACGCTGGCACCAAATAACAATTATTTAGGTCTAATACTAATCCCGAAGGTAGATGTAGAGGTAGCGTGCCGACCGCGATCACATCGACTTTGGAACCATTTCCCACGCGCATCGTCACCTTGTCCTTTGCCAGTGTTCGCTTAATCCGTAGTCCCTGTTTCGAGTTGCAAATATTAGCAACAGAACCAGTATCAAATACCCAGGTGCTACTGCGAGCTCTAGTAAGGTACACATCAATAACATGTATATCACATATACCTTTGTTCACCTTGCCATCCTTCTTATCCGCCAAATACTTGGGGCAGTTCCGCTTCCAGTGACCAGTCTACTTGCAGTAGAAGCACTCAGTATCAGGCTTAGGTCCAGACTTGGGTTTCTTCTCCTGAGTAGCAACTTGCTTGCTGTTCTTCTTGAAGTTCCCCTTTCTCTTCCCTTTGCCCTTTTTCTTGAAACTAGTGGTCTTGTTGATCATCAACACTTGATGCTCCTTCTTGATTTCTACCTCCGCAGCCTTTAGCATTGCGAAGAGCTCGGGAATTGTCTTATCCATCCCTTGCATATTATAGTTCATCACGAAGCTCTTGTAGCTAGGTGGAAGTGATTGGAGAATTCTGTCAATGACGCTATCATCTGGAAGATTAACTCCCAGTTGAATCAAGTGATTACAATACCCAGACATCTTGAGTATATGCTCACTGACAGAACTATTCTCCTCCATCTTGCAGCTATAGAACTTATTGGAGACTTCATATCTCTCAATCCGGGCATTCTTCTGGAATATTAACTTCAATTCCTAGAACATCTCATATGCTCCATGACGTTCAAAACGTCGTTGAAGTCCCGGTTCTAAGCCGTAAAGCATGGCACATTGAACTATCGAGTAGTCATCAGCTTTGCTCTGCCAAACGTTCTTAACATCGTCAGTTGCATCAGCAGCAGGCCTGGCACCCAGCGGTGCTTCCAAGATGTAACTTTTCTGTGCAGCAATGAGGATAATCCTCAAGTTACGGACCCAGTCCGCGTAATTGCTACCATCATCTTTCAACTTTGCTTTCTCAAGGAACGCATTAAAATTCAATGGAACAACAGCACGGGCCATCTATCTACAATCAACATAGACAAGCAAGATACTATCAGGTACTAAGTTCATGATAAATTTAAGTTCAATTAATCATATTACTTAAGAACTCCCACTTAGATAGACATCCCTCTAATCCTCTAAGTGATCACGTGATCCAAATCAACTAAACCATAACCGATCATCACGTGAAATGGAGTAGTTTTCAATGGTGAACATCACTATGTTGATCATATCTACTATATGATTCATGCTCGACCTTTCGGTCTCCCTGTTCCGAGGCCATATCTGCATATGCTAGGCTCGTCAAGTTTAACCCGAGTATTCTGCGTGTGCAAAACTGGCTTGCACCCGTTGTAGATGGACGTAGAGCTTATCACACCCAATCATCACGTGGTGTCTGGGCACGACGAACTTTGGCAACGGTGCATACTCAGGGAGAACACTTTTATCTCGAAATTTAGTGAGAGATCATCTTATAATGCTACCATTAATCAAAGCAAGATAAGTTGCATAAAAGATAAACATCACATGCAATCAATATAAGTGATATGATATGGCCATCATCATCTTGTGCTTGTGATCTCCATCTCCGAAGCACCTTCATGATTGCCATCGTCACCGGCGCGACACCTTGATCTCCATCGTAGCATCGTTGTCGTCTCGCCAATCTTATGCTTCTACGACTATCGCTACCGCTTAGTGATAAAGTAAAGCAATACAGGGCGATTGCATTGCATACAATAAAGCGACAACCATATGGCTCCTGCCAGTTGCCGATAACTCGGTTACAAAACATGATCATCTCATACAATAAAATTTAGCATCATGTCTTGACCATATCACATCACAACATGCCCTGCAAAAACAAGTTAGACATCCTCTACTTTGTTGTTGCAAGTTTTACGTGGCTGCTACGGGCTTAGCAAGAACCAATCTTACCTACGCATCAAAACCACAATGATAGTTTGTCAAGTTGGTGATGTTTTAACCTTCGCAAGGACCGGGTGTAGCCACACTCGGTTCAACTAAAGTTGGAGAAACTGACACCCGCCAGCCACCTGTGTGCAAAGCACGTCGGTAGAACCAGTCTCGCGTAAGCGTACGCGTAATGTCGGCCCGGACCGCTTCATCCAACAATACCGCCGAACCAAAGTATGACATGCTGGTAAGCAGTATGACTTATATCGCCCACAACTCACTTGTGTTCTACTCGTGCATATAACATCAAACCATAAAAACCTAGGCTCGGATGCCACTGTCGGGGAACGTAGTAATTTCAAAAAAATTCCTACGCACGCACAAAATCATGGTGATGCATAGCAACGAGAGGGGAGAGTGTTGTCTACGTACCCTCGTAGACCGAAGCGGAAGCGTTGATGCAACATAGAGGAAGTAGTCGTACGTCTTCCCGGTCCAACCGATCCAAGCACCATTACTCCGGCACCAAATAACAATTATTTAGGTCTAATACTAATCCCGAAGGTAGATGTAGAGGTAGCGTGCCGACCGCGATCACATCGACTTTGGAACCATTTCCCACGCGCATCGTCACCTTGTCCTTTGCCAGTGTTCGCTTAATCCGTAGTCCCTGTTTCGAGTTGCAAATATTAGCAACAGAACCAGTATCAAATACCCAGGTGCTACTGCGAGCTCTAGTAAGGTACACATCAATAACATGTATATCACATATACCTTTGTTCACCTTGCCATCCTTCTTATCCGCCAAATACTTGGGGCAGTTCCGCTTCCAGTGACCAGTCTACTTGCAGTAGAAGCACTCAGTATCAGGCTTAGGTCCAGACTTGGGTTTCTTCTCCTGAGTAGCAACTTGCTTGCTGTTCTTCTTGAAGTTCCCCTTTCTCTTCCCTTTGCCCTTTTTCTTGAAACTAGTGGTCTTGTTGATCATCAACACTTGATGCTCCTTCTTGATTTCTACCTCCGCAGCCTTTAGCATTGCGAAGAGCTCGGGAATTGTCTTATCCATCCCTTGCATATTATAGTTCATCACGAAGCTCTTGTAGCTAGGTGGAAGTGATTGGAGAATTCTGTCAATGACGCTATCATCTGGAAGATTAACTCCCAGTTGAATCAAGTGATTACAATACCCAGACATCTTGAGTATATGCTCACTGACAGAACTATTCTCCTCCATCTTGCAGCTATAGAACTTATTGGAGACTTCATATCTCTCAATCCGGGCATTCTTCTGGAATATTAACTTCAATTCCTAGAACATCTCATATGCTCCATGACGTTCAAAACGTCGTTGAAGTCCCGGTTCTAAGCCGTAAAGCATGGCACATTGAACTATCGAGTAGTCATCAGCTTTGCTCTGCCAAACGTTCTTAACATCGTCAGTTGCATCAGCAGCAGGCCTGGCACCCAGCGGTGCTTCCAAGATGTAACTTTTCTGTGCAGCAATGAGGATAATCCTCAAGTTACGGACCCAGTCCGCGTAATTGCTACCATCATCTTTCAACTTTGCTTTCTCAAGGAACGCGTTAAAATTCAATGGAACAACAGCACGGGCCATCTATCTACAATCAACATAGACAAGCAAGATACTATCAGGTACTAAGTTCATGATAAATTTAAGTTCAATTAATCATATTACTTAAGAACTCCCACTTAGATAGACATCCCTCTAATCCTCTAAGTGATCACGTGATCCAAATCAACTAAACCATAACCGATCATCACGTGAAATGGAGTAGTTTTCAATGGTGAACATCACTATGTTGATCATATCTACTATATGATTCATGCTCGACCTTTCGGTCTCCCTGTTCCGAGGCCATATCTGCATATGCTAGGCTCGTCAAGTTTAACCCGAGTATTCTGCGTGTGCAAAACTGGCTTGCACCCGTTGTAGATGGACGTAGAGCTTATCACACCCGATCATCACGTGGTGTCTGGGCACGACGAACTTTGGCAACGGTGCATACTCAGGGAGAACACTTTTATCTCGAAATTTAGTGAGAGATCATCTTATAATGCTACCATTAATCAAAGCAAGATAAGTTGCATAAAAGATAAACATCACATGCAATCAATATAAGTGATATGATATGGCCATCATCATCTTGTGCTTGTGATCTCCATCTCCGAAGCACCTTCATGATTGCCATCGTCACCGGCGCGACACCTTGATCTCCATCGTAGCATCGTTGTCGTCTCGCCAATCTTATGCTTCTACGACTATCGCTACCGCTTAGTGATAAAGTAAAGCAATACAGGGCGATTGCATTGCATACAATAAAGCGACAACCATATGGCTCCTGCCAGTTGCCGATAACTCGGTTACAAAACATGATCATCTCATACAATAAAATTTAGCATCATGTCTTGACCATATCACATCACAACATGCCCTGCAAAAACAAGTTAGACATCCTCTACTTTGTTGTTGCAAGTTTTACGTGGCTGCTACGGGCTTAGCAAGAACCAATCTTACCTACGCATCAAAACCACAATGATAGTTTGTCAAGTTGGTGATGTTTTAACCTTCGCAAGGACCGGGTGTAGCCACACTCGGTTCAACTAAAGTTGGAGAAACTGACACCCGCCAGCCACCTGTGTGCAAAGCACGTCGGTAGAACCAGTCTCGCGTAAGCGTACGCGTAATGTCGGCCCGGACCGCTTCATCCAACAATACCGCCGAACCAAAGTATGACATGCTGGTAAGCAGTATGACTTATATCGCCCACAACTCACTTGTGTTCTACTCGTGCATATAACATCAAACCATAAAAACCTAGGCTCGGATGCCACTGTCGGGGAACGTAGTAATTTCAAAAAAATTCCTACGCACGCACAAAATCATGGTGATGCATAGCAACGAGAGGGGAGAGTGTTGTCTACGTACCCTCGTAGACCGAAGCGGAAGCGTTGATGCAACGTAGAGGAAGTAGTCGTACGTCTTCCCGGTCCAACCGATCCAAGCACCATTACTCCGGCACCTCCGAGTTCTTGGCACACGTTCAGCTCGATGACGCTCCCCGGGCTCCTATCCAGCCAAGCTTCGGGGAGGAGTTCTGTCAGCACGACGGTGTGGTGACGACGATGATGTTCTACCGACGCAGGGCTTCGCCTAAGCACCGCAACGATAAGATCGAGGTGGAATATGGTGGAGGGGGGCACCGCACACGGCTAAGGAACGATCACGAAGATCAACTTGTGTGTCCTAGGGTGCCCCCTGCCCCCGTATATAAAGGAGCAAGGGGGGAGGCCGGCCGGCCCTTGGGGTGCGCCAAGGAGGGGGGAGTCCTCTTCCTAGTAGGTGTAGGATTCCCCTCTTTCCTAGTCCAACTAGGAAGAGAGAAGGGGGAAGGAAAGAGAGGGAGAGGGAGAGGGAAAGAGGGGTCGCGCCCCCCTCCCCTAGTCCAATTCAGACTCCCCATGGGAGGGGGCGCGCCACCTTCTGGGCTGCTGCCCTCTCTCTCCCCTCAGGCCCACTAAGGCCCAATACTTCCCCGGGGGGTTCCGGTAACCCCTCCTGCACTCCGGTTTTCTCCGAAATCATCCGGAACACTTCCGGTGTCCGAATATAGTCGTCCAATATATCGATCTTTATGTATCGACCATTTCGAGACTCCCCGTCATGTCCATGATCACATCCGGGACTCCAAACAACCTTCGGTACATCAAAACATAAACTCATAATAAAACTGTCATCGTAACGTTAAGCGTGCGGACCCTACGGTTCGATAACAATGTAGACATGACCGAGACACGTCTCCGATCAATAACCAATAGCGGAACCTGGATGCTCATATTGGTTCCTACATATTCTACGAAGATCTTTATCTGTCAGACCGCATAACAACATACGTTGTTCCCTTTGTCATCGGTATGTTACTTGCCCGAGATTCGATCATCGGTATCTCAATACCTAGTTCAATCTCGTTACCGGCAAGTCTCTTTACTCGTTCCGTAATACATCATCTCACAACTAACTCATTAGTTGCAATGCTTGCAAGGCTTATGTGATGTGCATTACCGAGAGGGCCCAGAGATACCTCTCCGACATTCGGAGTGACAAATCCTAATCTCGAAATACGCCAACCCAACAAGCACCTTCGGAGACACCTGTAGAGCACCTTTATAATCACCCAGTTACGTTGTGACGTTTGGTAGCACACAAAGTGTTCCTCCGGTAAACGGGAGTTGCATAATCTCATAGTCATAGGAACATGTATAAGTCAGGAAGAAAGCAATAGCAACATACTAAACGATCGGGTGCTAAGCTAACGGAATGGGTCATGTCAATCACATCATTCTCCTAATGATGTGATCCCGTTAATCAAATGACAACTCATGTCTATGGTTAGGAAACTTAACCATCTTTGATCAATGAGCTAGTCAAGTAGAGGCATACTAGTGACACTCTGTTTGTCTATGTATTCACACATGTATTATGTTTCCGGTTAATACAATTCTAGCATGAATAATAAAAATTTATCATGATATAAGGAAATAAATAATAACTTTATTATTGCCTCTAGGGCATATTTCCTTCACCTATAGGTGCTGGTTCTTTATCGTCTCCTGCATCGGCGTCCATACCATCGATGTCTTCGGAGTCGAAGTCGAGCATGTCGGTTAAATCATCGACAGTAGCTACAAAGTGGGTGGTGGGTGGGCTTTGAATTTCTTCATTGTCCGTATCCCAACCTTGCTGACCGTAGTCCGGCCAGGGCTCTCCTGATAAAGAGAGAGACTTTAATGACTTCAGAATATCGCCAAAGGGCGAGTGCTAAAAGATGTCCGCGGCGGTGAACTCCATGATCGGCGCCCAATCGGATTCGACTGGCAGGGGCGCGGAGGGCTCGGAGTTCGGAGAGGAGTCTGGTTCCTTGGAGTCACGAGTCTTGCAGAGGACAGGGCTAGTGTTCGGCTCAATCGCCGTAGAGATTGCAGCCCCTGAGGCGGTGTCCAACCACCCGTCCTCGATCGGCGCAGTTGGCTCCGAATTAAGGGTCGAAGCTGACGTGGGTGCGGCCTCCAGGGCACTGTTCGGCGGTAGAGCTAGATCGTGCTCATGGTGACAGTGCGGCGTGCTCGACTGTGGCTCGAATCCGTCGAAGATCAAATCTCCGCGGATATCAGCCGTATAGTTCAAGCTTCCAAATCTGACCTGATGGCTAGGGGCATAGCTTTCGATCTGCTCCATATGGCCAAGCGAATTGGCCCGCAGTGCGAAGCCGCCAAAGACGAAGATCTGTCCGAGGAGAAAAGTCTCGCCCAGGACTGCATCGCTGTTGATGATCGGAGGAGCCATCGGGCCTAAAACTGACGACACAAAGGAACTCTCAATGAAAGCACCAATGTCGGTGTCAAAACTGGCGGATCTCGGGTAGGGGGTCCCGAACTATGCGTCTAGGCGGATGGTAACAGGAGACAAGGGACACGATGTTTTACCTAGGTTTGGGCCCTCTTGATGGAGGTAAAACCCTACGTCCTGCTTGATTAATATTTATGATATGGGTAGTACAAGAGTAGATCTACCACGACATCAAGGAGGCTAAACCCTAGAAGCTAGCCTATGGTATGATTGTTGTTTTCCTATGGACTAAAACCCTCCGGTTTATATAGACACCAGAGAGGGTTAGGGTTACACAGAGTCGGTTACAATGGTAGGAGATCTACATATCCGTATCACCAAGCTTGCCTTCCACGCCAAGGAAAGTCCCTTCCGGACACGGGACGGAGTCTTCAATCTTGTATCTTCATAGTCCAGGAGTCCGGCTATCCGGACACCCCCTAATCCAGGACTCCCTCATATATGAATCCGCTTTCATATCAAATTATGATCTTTGTTAGTCTCTTACACCCACACAATCCTCTAACCTTTGTAGCTACCACTAACTTTCTCTCGTGCATGCACATGCCCTCCTCGCCCTCCCCCTCCCTCGGCATTCTATCCACCTGGCACATTCATTTTATTTTCTTTAGGTCGTTCTCCCAGAGTCTCCACAACTCCTTTCCGACACACACCAATCGATAAACCTCTCCAGCGGTGCCTGCCTACAACATACAAACACACCTTCAATCTCCTCCTTTATGTGTCCTTGCCTCGTGTCTCTTGTATGATCAGACACACGTGTAAACTCTCGCCCCTCTTTTCATCTCTCTCACAACCGCACACTCCTCCCCCTACCTAGCTAGTAGTTGGGCCTCTCGCACCACCTCCTAGCTCCATTCTCTCTGTCTGTCCGTCTCGCTGGGCCTTATTTGCCTCTAACAAATGGACGTACACCGACTGATCTCTCGCTATACATATAGCTAGCTAGGTCCTTATAACTCGTTTTTACCCACACGTCAATCGATCTACCTCATTAGTTGTGTCTCTCCCTTCCTCCGACAAACAACAATTTATCTACTGATCTAGTTAGGTTTGCTTACCAAACACATGGTTCCCCTTCATCATCCATGGATGCGTCCCGACAGATCTATCACGCACAGGCACACACAGAAACACATCCCCATTCTTATTGATACCATTGCAGTTCCACCCTTAGTTTGTCTAGTAGGCCTCTCCCACCATCTTCGAGAAGCAACTCCATCACCCATCCAGCAATCTACCCCTCTCCCTCCCTCTCCCTCCCTCTCTCCCTCCTCTCTCTCTCTCTCTCTCTCTGTCCCATCATATTTCCCGTCCTTCAGTTATGTATGGATGTCGACCGATCTCCCTCAAGACATAGCTGGGTCTCTCCTTCTCAACACATATACGAGTCATTCTACCTCTATAGTTACGCCTCTGCCTACCCCTCCCACCACCCCCTCCCCCCCCACACACACACCGATACATCGAGCGCTCTAGTCATGTCTCCCTGCCACACACAAACTTGACGTGTGCCCTCTAATGTTCCGGTAGGCT
>NC_041392.1:8653209-8668285 GCF_002162155.2 Triticum dicoccoides
GAGCGCTCTAGTCATGTCTCCCTACCACACACAAACTTGACGTGTGCCCTCTAATGTTCCGGTAGGCTAGTCGCCCTATATCTTTGACTTGTACACACAAACAATTTCGATGGCTCTCTTCATCGATCTCGCACCCACCCACTTGATCCTCTCTTTGACTCTATCGATAGCTATGACCCCTCCCTCTCTTCTCGTGGATTGCCCGACCCTCTATGTATGATATGGATAGGCCTCCATTTCACACACATTGCATGCAAAATTTTGTTTGAGATGTCATCGACACATATTCCCACAAATAATTCACGAAATCAACCCCCCACCCCACCCCACACCCCAAAACAAAAAACACTCACGAACGCGGTTTGTATCTCTCACACACACCCCACGTAGGTGGGGGACGTGCACGAAGAGAAGAGGTGCATGCACGGCGCACGTACTCCCGTCTCTTTCCCAACCACACCCGCGCGGGTGCACGGTGGAGCTCATTTCTGTACGAAAAAGGCAGCCCACGTGGTAATTTGGCACGTGTACTGGTTGTCCACTTGGTGGAGGGAGGATCGTCTACCACGGGTGAACAAACAAATTGCGACTTGACGTGTTATGTTAAAAAAAGAGGCAAACCATGTGGGGCCTACCTTAGAGGCAAGGCTCTATACCCTGGAGTACTTTTGATGTGTCCCGTCAACTCGCAGAACGAGGAGTAGCTTGCTTAGTACGCCGTCTCCCCCCCCCCCACGGGCGCGGTGGCTCGCAGGATGAGGTGAAGCTTGCTTACTACGCCTTACGCCCACTCCCTCGCCCATGCGCGCGGTGGCTCGCAGGACGAGGAGAAAAATTTACTACTCCCTCCGTTTACTCCTCGTCCCTACTACCTTGGTTATAGAGATTATACTATCATATTGTTTGGAATATATATGTCCTTTAGTAGATTTCAATATGAACTACTAGTACATACTCCAAACACTGATGTATATAGACGTATTTTAGAGTGTAGATTCACTCATTTTGCTCCATATGTAGCACTCTCCCTCGCCACTCGACCCTCGCCCACGTGGTGGACGTGCAGCAATTCATTCGGTCTCATATAGCCAGAACGATATATGCTGCACTACCATTATTGCTCAACTTCCCGAAGAGGCGAAGAGCCAGTCGAAAGGTTAATATCTTGGAGATGCCAAGCGCAAGGTTATAGGAGAACGAGTAGTAGGTGCTGCGTCATTTATAAATAAAGTTTTTTTTCTTCAGTGGCACGTACGCAATATGATAGGTTCATATGGAGAGAAAAGGAAACCGCTCCACTATATACATAGTCAGGACGGGCCAGCCTACACGGTTGCTTGCTGGGGTTGCTCTCTTCACACTCTCTCGCACAAAACGATTGTGGCCACATCTCTAACATCCCGGCGGATCACGTCCGCTTGGGGAAGGGGTGGATGCTTAGTGTAGATGCGGTGGCCATCGCCGACGGCGAAAAACCACTGTCGGCACATCCCGATCAGGGGTCCCCGCCGTTCTCTCTCACAAAGCCGGTGAGGTTGCCTTCGTCCCTTGCTCACTGCCGCGACGTGGGCAGTTGCCGCCTCCCGCCGCCCTCCTCAAGGTTGAGCTACGTCCCTCAGGTACAACTCCCTTTACAACAGGCTCGCACCACTGCTCCAGCTGCCCACATCACTCCCTATGGATATTTCTCTACTTCTTGGCCCCGCACATACCTCTACTAGCTTCTACGTACTGTATTTGTGATGAGTTTATGTCTCATCAACTAGTCCCAGTAATCTTATTCTAATCACGCTTGTTCAATTTCTTTGCCACAGGGATGCTCATCTCGATTTTGGTGAAACTGCACAAAACGATCCGATGGTCAAAAGGTTGCAAACTTCATTTACTAGGAAGCTCGAACGTTGCCAGCAAATTGAAGCCTGGTCAGGGTTCACGGTTCAAGGGCTAGGGACTGCATGGATCATTTTTTCTTTAGCTGCCTCTATTCCAAAATAAGTGTCAACTTTAGTAGTAGTACAACTTTGTACCAAAGTTTGCACAAAGTTGAGAAACTTATTTTGGAACGGAGGGAGTACATATTTGCTATGATCTGTCAATCATTGAGATTTAATAGCATGCATGTTATTCTCCTTTATATTTGATGAAATGTTGCAACGGGCAACCTTGGACGCAAGATACATGTAAGAGAAGCTGGAAAATATAACAGTACAACTTTGTACCAAAGTTCATAGCATTGTACAAATTTATCTCGCTGATAAATTATAGTACGTACTATACTAGTACTTCCTTCGTTCCTAAATATAAGTCTTTGTAGAGATTTCACCATGAACCACATGCAGATCACTGAGCCTGCGTGTTTTCACTGCTCTTGCACGCCTCCGCTGTAAGAATGGAGAAAATTGTAATCTAGTAGGTATACCACCTTTCGCCGAAAGCATGGGACATCCAGCAGTCCTACGACCTCAGTAATAAAGACCAATGAGCCGTCAAATCACATAGACCCAGCAGTAAGTTGGACGGACGAAGCAACCATCACTCTTGCGCTACTGAGAGGTCGCGTCCGCTCTGCCCGGGCATGAATGCGGCAGCGATTCTTTGGAGCAGCGCTGACCGTTTCGGGCGGGAAGCGCGTGCGGGCGATGGAGGGGCTTTGGGTGGGCCAGGCTGGTCAGGAGCAGCCGTGGCAGCTGTCCGCATGTCCCTACCAGACACGCCCGGAAACGAGAGGATGCACCGACTCTCGCGGCTAAAATCGTACACTACACAACATCTCTCTGTAGGAGTAGGTCGATCTGTCACTCTCTCTAACACACAAATGGTGTTAAACACACACGCACACACACACATACGCACACGCACGCACCTTGGTCCCGTTGCACCTTCTAACGTGACTTATGACACCTAGACGGAGGGAATAGTAAGTATACGAGATACGGTGGCACACTCACTTAAGTCGAATACAAGTGCCCAAAATTTGTGTGCATGTTATAATAAGGATTCAGTAATGTATAAAAGGTGATTTCCCTCTCGTTGAACATAACGGAGGGTTGTGTAGCTGGTTAGCCTGTTCGCTCATCAAACTTGAGGTCTCGGGTTCGATAACTACACTTGAGCATAATTTGTGCCAGGAGGATTCTTTGACTGGTCAAAATGTTTTCTAGGGTTTGCACGCTTCACACTCTCTCTCCAGTATATATATACACGCTGGAGCCTCAGCGCTTGTAGTTGCTCTCTTCATACTCTCTCGCCCTCTCCCGCTGGAGCCTCAACGCTTGTAGTTTCTCTCTTCACACTCTCTCGCCCTCTCCAGATCTAAACAAGACTTCGTTGGCCTCTCTCTCCCCTCACTGCTGCTCAAAGAGCCGGCAGGATCCATCCGCCGGGAAGGGAAGGAGGCTTAACGCTGTCGCCGTCGGCGAGGGACTACCGGCGTAGCTGTTCACTTTCCACCCAGCGGCGGCGCGGGAGGGCCTCCGACCCCTTCTTCTTCTCCACTGTCCCGTCGCCCGGCGAACCACGCCCCAAGAACCTGAAGGTATAATTTACTTACTCCACATGCATTGCTCTAGCTGCATGTATACCATGAATCTAGGACGTGGTTCAAAGAGGAAAGGAGTGGGAGAAGTTGTATATAGCATGAATCTCGGACGTGGTTCAAAGAGGAAATGAAGGGGGAAAGTTGTATAGCATAAATCTAGGACGTGGTTCAAAGAAGAAAGGAATGGGGGAAAGTAGTGGGGAAAGTTGTATCGCATAAATCTAGGACGTGGTTCAAAAAGGAAAGGAAGGGGCAAAAGTACCAGTTCAAAAAGGAAAGGAAGGGACAAGGCTGTAGAGTTTGAGCAGGACTAGATTTGCTGCGCTCACATAGGGAAAGGCGTCTGATAACAAAACTGGGACCAACATGGACTGACACGGAGTTTTTTTAGTCCCTACACCAAAATGTCCCTGTAAACAAACACCCCCTAATAATGCCGCTGCAAAATTGATGCAATGCCACAATTAAAAGCAAATTACATGTTTTACGAATTTTATTGTTAATATAATCTCTATGTTAATATTAATCAATGCCACCGTTTGAGAAATGCTACTGTCTTGCTTTCTTTCCCATTTAGATAAGGTAGATGCTTCTTTTTGTTGGCTTCTGTGTCATCCACCATTATTGACCACTAATTGTTTCCTTTGCACCTTTGTGTAAATAGGGTTATCTGCTTCACCTTGTTGCCATTGTGACCTTTTGTTGCACTGCACAAAACACTTTTGTTTTAAGAGTGTTTTGTGCAGTTCAACCAAAATGTCACACCGACAACGTTGCTTGATTGCTTGATCTTAGTGGAACTGCACAAGAGGAGATCTTACTTCCTATCCGTTAAGGCGAATTTGGTTCAGATCTTCTTCTTGTGAGTTGTTTGAATTCCGCATCATGAGAGGTCAGTACTAGCCTTCTTTCACATGATTCTGCAGTGTGCATTCATATGTTGTGCTACTTGTACGATAATGTTGCTTGATTTTAGTGAACTGCACAAATGGAGACAAGACTTCCAATCTGTATGTGCACCGTAATATCCCATTGAGGTAAGATAAGGATATTTCACAACTGTTGGCCTGTATTTTGCCACTTTCATCAGAAAATTAAGTTTAGTACTATACTTGTGCTCCCTAATTGACATGCCAAATCTTACATTGAAGGCGAAGCTTGTTTGTTATTGAACCAAGTGAGGAAGGGGAAGAACAAGGGGAAGAAAAACAAAAATCAACTCCCGGTGCTGTAATGAAGCACTGGAACTGTGATGGCACAAGTAATGATATAGTTTTGCATCTTAATTCATTGCTATGGCTGGAACGAGCAATTGTTTTGCCACTGATTTGATGCCACTCTTAATGTAATATGTAATTATCTCTACTTGTGCAAACAGGGATATTCTTTGAAGATACCATATATCTTAGTGGAACTGCACAAGAAGATGTTGGGAACATTAAACTAATCGAGGAGTATATAGTAAGCTTGGCCACCACCGTAGATAGCAACAGATGGTTCCGGAGAAATGCTTCATCTGTATGCTCTACGCAATAAGCCTCCTGACAAAGGTTGGTACTCGCCCACTAATTTCATCCATATGATTGAGCTTTGTCATCTCTATTGGTGTTGTGCTACTGTTATATATTGTCATGAAAAAGTGGTATTGTCCTTGAGAAGTGCTTCATTTGTGCTGTTTTAAATATTTCCTTTTCTTTTTTTCGAGCAAACAGTGATGCTAGCATTTAGTAGTCCTCTTGTCGTTGCACAATAGGATCATCTTCCTCTGAAGAAGAACAAGGAGTACGTGATGTGACTAGTTCTGATTATGTCAGGATGAAGAAGCCCTATCTATCTTATCATCAGAAGGAGCAGTTGAAGGATGGTTACATTACTCCCCACAAGACCAAACTAACTTCAGCTCAGAAGGACTGACAAAATCTCCATTTTTTTGCTCTTGTTCTAGGATTTTTTCTGGTGAGTTCCATTTTTATAAAAGTGTGCTCTACATGGACCATGTATGTGCCTGTTGAAACTGTCAATTCATAGTACAGTTTGCTCTATACTAATAACTTTTTTGTATTTGTGCAAACAGGGGTGCTCAGCTTGATTTCAATGGGAACTGCACAAATGTTCATGAATACATCGAATCATTCATTTCCACCACAAGAAAGGAGGTGCCGATAAGTTCAAGGCGTTGCAACATATAAGGGCGAAATCATACAAGCTACGCGCGAATTTGGTTGATTTTGGTGGAACTGCACAAAAAGAACAGGTGGTTTATTTAGCACGAGATGCCATGTCAATGTCCGAACTGATGGCAAACCCTGCCCATTCCACAATCGCAGGCATTTGATATTTTGGAATGGGACAACCTTGTCAAATTTTGCTCATTGATTTTAGCAAGACATGCGTTTGATATTTTCAAATGGGACGCCCTTTGCTATCAGCAGCGTCGATCAATTTTTTATTTATTCTTTAGTTGTGAAGTAAATATTGCCTCTGACATGTGAGTCGCTGAGATGCATAATCATCGATTGTTTTGAATGTTCTCTATGGATTGCCAGGCCTGTGTGTTTGATTGCAATGTACAGAAATGCTAAAAAGCTACTCAAACTCTCTGTACTCCTTTTGTTCCTTTTTTACTTTGCACATTGTGTAAGTGCATACTTTTTTGTATAAGATTGGTCAAAGTAGAGATACTTTAACTGCAGATAAAACTTGTATGCAGACTAGAAAGGACCGGAGGGAGTACATGTGAAACTGCTGCAAATGAGGTGATCACCCTGGGAATAATGCTAGTACGTATTGTTTTGCATGTTCATCCAATGCCAGTGATACAGGAATTAGAACTAGTCGAAATAAATTCATTCATACACGGTCGGATTTCATATAAACATGTCAGATTTCATTACATTTCAACTAAAAAGGGGTGCGTTGGAGGTATAATTAATTAACCGGCCTAGCTTGTCATAGCGATTAGGGCAACTAGGAGCCTAATGATCAAGATCACCACATGACAAACACCTTTCTTCTTGTCATTCTTTTTCTTGAAGTTCGTGTGTTGCACAGCCTTGTTCTTCCCATCAAACTTTGTTTTACCATCAAACTTGCCCTTGTTCTTGAACTTGTGGGGCTGGAAGTTCTTCTGTACCAAATTGGCACTAGATCCTCCCTCAATTCCTCAAGCATGTGTGTCCTTTGCTCTCGCCTTTTCTTCCACATCAAGAGTGCCAATGAGATCCACGAAGGAGGAAGCTTGATGACGAAGGAGGTATAATTAATTAACCGAATCTACCCACCTGTGTCCCGCTGAGCCGAACAGAAGCTTCAGTGACTAAACTGCAGGTGCAGTTGCGTAACTGACATGTGGCCTGTTGGGCCCACGTGTCAGTTAGCCAACTGCACCAGTAGTTAAGTAGAAGCAGCATTCATCTCCAGCGCAGCTCTTCGACTCCACGCCGCCGCCAAGAAGCTAACCGGCCGTCAATGGTCAACCCGCCTAGCTTGGCTTCAACCGGAGGGTAGCAGCGGTGGCCTTACTTGGACCCGAGTGGCGGCGACCTACCGTGTTCTACTCTTCCTCGTTTTCTGTGTGGCGCGGCCTCGTTGGCAGCGGGGCGGGGCCTCGACGGAGCCGGTGATGTCCTCTGTCTCGTTGCCGGCGGGCGGCGCCTCGGCGGAGCGGTGGAAATCCTCCCCCGCGTTGCCGGCAGGGTAGGGCCTCGGTTGAGCCGGCAATGTCCTCTGCCTCGTTGTTGGCGGGGCGGGGCCTCAGCGGAGCCGGCGGTGTCCTCTGCCTCATCGTTGGCGCCGCGGGGCCTCGGCGGAGCAGGGCCTCATCGACGCCAGCGGAGCGGGGACTCGTCGGAGCCGGCATTGTCCTCTGCCTCGTCCTCGGTCTCGCCAAACAGCGCCTCGCCCGCTTCATCGCCCTCTTTGCTAGCCTCTTTGTAGGCGGCCGCAGTCTCCGCCACCCGCATGCGGTACTGCCAGCGCTCGAGGCGGCCCTTGCGGGCGGAGCGGTACGAGTCGAGCAGCGCCTCCTGCTCTGCCCGCTCCGCGGTGATCTGCTCCTCCGCCTGCAGGTGCTCCTGGAGGAAATGGTGGTTGTAGGCGGCGTCGGCATGCGCCTCCCGGAACTGCTCCTGACGCATCTGCCTCACACTGTCCATATATTGGGCACGGGCCTCGCCGATGGTCATGGTGCAATGCACCGGCGAGGATGGCGCGGAGGAGGGGGTTGGCGCCGGATCGTCGACTACCATGTTCTCCATTCGGACGTCGTCGTCCTCCGGCTGCCTGCCGGCCAGCCGGTCGGCAGCTATGGTTGCCATCTCCTTGTGGTCCGTCGTCCGCCCATCCCGAAGTGCGCTGGAGCGCGAGGAAGCCATGGTGGGCAGTAGTGGTGTGGACAGGAGAAAGGGAATGGATGCGGATGAATGCGGCTATGGCCGGCGCAGCAGTTTATATAGCAATGGTGGGCGGGCGGAGGGATGGACGTGTGGTACCGGAGTAGCCGCCTCGGCAACCGCGTATCATTAATGTGGGCGGCAGATGGATGGACGGACGGCACTTGTGTCGTTTGAAGGTGGAGCAATCGCCTGCACCGGGAAGCGGGGCAGGCGGCGCTGACTGTTTCGGGCAGAAAGCGCGCGCGAGCGAGGAGATGACTTTACTTGGAGAGGATGACAATGGGGAACCACTAGGTCCATAGCCTCACGTACGCAAGTGCCTCACGTACGCAAGTGCCTCCTTATTTTATATATATATATATATATGTGTGTGTGTGTGTGTGTGTGTGTGTGTGTGTGTGTGTGTGTTGTGTGTGTGTGTGTGTGTGTGTGTATGTATAATACTATAGTCCCTCCGTCTAGGGGAGTAAGTCGTATTAGAAGGTGCATCACGACCTAGGTGCAGGCAGATTGGTGGAAAAGAAGAATATTTCTCTCTTCTAAACACAACATTTAATCACAGCAGTTAAGAGGATGCCTTATTAGCTACCCATGCAGGCCATCATAATTCATAGCATGCAAAGCGCTTTTAGTTCTTGCCTAATAACCGCATGGACGTGCTGCATGCATTGGTCCTTGCCCGAGCAAAAAAAAGGGAGGAAAGGGGTTTCCACGGGAGACAACGAGGCAGAGGTGGAAGCGCTCGCTGGAGTAATTTATTTTGCTTCCCCCTGGTTTCCTGACATCACGGTCCCACACCATTGTCAACCTATGTAGTAGTCAATAAACGAGAGAATTGCACAAGAAGCGGCCGACAGCTGGGACCAAGCAGCTCGAGCAGTATTTGTGTTTTTTAGGTGTGAGCACTGCAGAGTTTTTCGATGTTTAGCCCAGATATTAGCTTTTCTCCTCTGAACAACAACGAAAACATCGCTGCAGGTATTAACTGGGCGGGCTGTGGCCCGTCTAGCCCGGGCCAGATATCCAGCCCAGATATTAATTTTTTCAAGCTGAAAATGGCTAGCCCAGCTATACTTTTTTTAGGACTACCTAGGCAAGGTCAAGTTGTTATTCTCCGCCCCGCTGGGCTGCAAATCTTTCCTAGGAGGGATGCATTAGGCTTAACAAGAAAATGGGCTTTAACAAATAATAAATGGGATGTAATTATAAAAAATGGGCAGTAACTATAAAAAAATGCACCAAACACGTGGTTACTTTATAAAATATTATTTTTGGATATTGAAAATTTTAATTTCATTAATTGTTGCGAGCGCAATGTTTCGTTGGATTTTTACGTAATATAAATTTATTTAATCTGAGTAGAAATTTCGGGATAAAAATACTTCGGATCCCATCAAAATGTGGGAAATTTTATTGAATTCTGTTTTGAACGGTTGGTTGAAATGGGCTGTACTTTTAACAAATTGTAAATGGGCTGTAGTAAATTCCATTAGAATTCAAAAATGGGCTACACATTCTTACAAATCTCAAATGGGCTGTAAGTTCTCTGCCACACACTTCTGGCCTTACTAAGTTGACGCATCCCCTAAAAAAACAGAGTTGACGCGTATGCAAGGCTTTGTCAACTTATAGTCAACACACGGTTCTAGCAGCAGTGGCCGTTGGATGTCCATCCAACGGATGCCGTGCTTCTTCTTCAATCTCGGATATTCTAGCTTCACCCGCCCAAAAAATGATTCCTCCCCCTGACATCTGGGGTGCACCGTTTCGGAAGCTGACCTGTGGGCCTACTAAGTTGACGTACCAAGGGCTTTGTCAACTTAGTCAATATAAATGATTCTAGTTGCAGTGACCGTACGATGTCCATCCAACGGCCGTAGTGCTTCTTCAACCTCTGGTATTCTTGCTCCAGCCGCCCAAAGCAGCGCCGGTCGTGGCGCCTGCTCCTGCCTCCCGTGGCCGGCTATGCTGCCGCGGAGGCCTCACCGCCCCCTACTATTCCCACCGCTGGCTAGGCCCTGTGGCGACGGCAGCCTCACACCGCAGCCGAACGAGTGAACCCTCATACTCCTCTCCGCGTGGGCATCCACTGCCGCGTCTTCACCGGCTCCGCGTCGTCCCCTTCCTAGGCCTCGCTGTCGTCCACCGTCCTGGTGCTCTCGGCGCGGTGTGTTCAACGTGGTCAAGGAACGACTTCCATCGGACGTGGACTGTAGCTGGAGAGGCTGACAGCTGGGTCCACGGCGGCAACAAGGAAGTGCCTCCTTATTACGCGGAAAATAATGATTCCTCCGCCTGACAGCAGGGACCCACCGGACGGGCCACCGTATTTTGCGAAAACAACGTTTCCCCCTTGACTGCTGGGACCCACCAGCTACACACTCGCATGCAAGGAAGTGCGTCCGGGAAAAAAATGATTCGCCCCCTGACTGCTGTGACCCACCAGTTACATCTTCGCAAGCAATGAAGTGCGTTCAAGCAAAAAAAAACCAAAATGATTCGCCCCCCTGACTGCTGGGACCCACCAGCCCCCCGACTGCTGGGACCCACCAGCTACATCTTCGCACGCAAGGAAGTGCGTCCGGACAAAAAAACGATTCACCCCCTGACTGCTGGGACCCACCAGCTACATCTTCGCAGAAAAGGAAGTGCCTGACAGTCGGGACCCACCTGGTCGAAGAGTACGTAGCGTTGTCATTCTGGTCGCGAACGTGTACGTACATACTGGTCGATGTAGAGGCGCGCACGTGTCGTAGTAGAGGCGCGCACGTAGCATGTACACGTACGTACAGCGACCAGGGTGCAAGAAAGAAAATATGGCCACGTATGTGTACATATGGGCGGGGTCTCGAACGCCTACTCGCGCATACGTACATCGAGGGCTCGTGTACATGGCCGGGTTGGAACGGAGAAACAACGTCGTCGTCGTGTTCATGGGGAGGCAACGGAATGCTCGTGTTCATGGGGAGGCAACGGAATGCGTCGTGTTTATCGGGAGGCAACGCGGCTGGGTCGGAATGAAATGCGTGGTCGTGTTCATCGGGAGGGCTTGGACGGAACAGGCGATGGAAACAAGGCCTGGCGTACCGCAAAACGGAGGAAACGGCCTTGTGTTCGACCGGTCACATTCGAAACGGGATCCTGTTCATCGAGAGGGGTCTGGCGTACCGCAAAACGGAGGAAACGGACCTCCTACGGTCGAAACGGGGGTCCTGTTGATCGGGAGGGGTGTGGCGTACCGCAAAACGGAGGAAACGGACCTCCTATGGTCGAAACGGGGGTCCTGTTGATCGGGAGGGGTGTGGCGTACCGCAAAACGGAGGAAACGGACTTGTGTTGGAGCGCTACGGTCGAAACGGCGGTCCTGTTCATCGGGAGGGGTGTGGCGTACCGCAAAACGGGATTCCACGGTGTCGGTGTACAAAAAGAGGGGTACACTTTTTGTACCCCAATAACTGTGCACGGGCAGTCTGAGCCACGGGCACCACCACACCAAGCAAGACACGGGAGGTGAGCCAGGGTAAGACCGAAGCTCAACAGAACTAGAACGATGCCAAGGCCAAGACCACGAAGAGCAGAGGGGACGAAGCGGACTCCCCCGGCAAGATCCTTGCCGGGAGACGGCTTTAGCAGCCCCGGCAAGACCCTTGCCGCGGCAACTCTCCCCACGCCTATGGAGCAAGTCACTCTTGAGTCCACTGCCCCCATGGGGCAAGGATTCGAGAGACATCCCCGTAGTGGCATGCAGATCTTTGTGAAGACATTCAAGATCAGATACGCGCTATAGAAGATGATGACCCTTGGCGGGATCCCAGCTAAGGAAGACCACAAGGCCCCCGGCAAGCGCCTTGCCGGGGATGACAGCAGGCGCCTCGGCAAGACCCTTGTCGGGACCCCGGCAAGGCCCTTGCCGAGGACACCCACAGGGCCATCATCAGGCCCACGCCAACCAAGTCTCCACCGCCATTCGCGTACAGCTGCCGAGCCAACCAGCTGGGCAGGCACCTACGTGGCGGCATGCAGATCTTCGTGAAGACACTACCACCGCGCCACCTCAGCTGCCTACCTGCCTTCATGGCACCACGGGCATCGCTGGCCAGGGTGCGTGTCGACGCAAGGAGAAGCGGCAACGGACGGGACAGATCTCTCCCCCGTCCCCGATAAAGCAAGGACACCTAAGCAAGACGCATTAACACTACTAGGGAAAACCCTAGCAGTAGCGCTGGTTTTGTGCTCACTAGTAGCGCGGGTAGGCGCGCTACTAATAAGGCGCTACAGCTATTGCTTAGCAGTAACGCGTGCCGCACGCGCTACTGCTAGGACAAATAGCTGCTGCGCTTGTTCACTCCCACGCTACTGCTAATGTAACTACTGGCAGCGTGTTTTCTTTCCATCGCTACTAGTATTGTTTTTTTATTTTTTTATTTTTAGTGTATTTATGCGCCATCGTACAAATATTGGTACAATACCAGTTATGAGGTTTACATCATTATGTCCATAACAGTGTGTCAAATGAAGGTGGATTAGGTTCAAGTGGAGGCAATATGTGGTGGATGTCAAAAGTATACTACTAATCCAAACTTGATCTAGTTTGGACTAGTAGTACTTTCGATGTGCACCACATGTTGCCTCCACTTGAATCTAATCCGCCAGCACAAGCTATTTAATCATCATCATAATCATTACCACCAACAATATTTATTTAATCACCACTAACACTAGCTAATAATAATCATCAGTCATTACCACCAACACTAGCTATTTTATCATCATAGTAATAGTGTAGCACATCATCATCCTCAAACTCATTTCTAGCTAATCACTCCTGCTGCTCTCTCTTAGGTAAAACAACATAAAACATGTGTAGCTCTCCTCCTTGATCAAGTTGGAGCATGCAGATGAACCTGTCTCCTAATTTTGGGTGGCACATCTGTTTTCTGCCCCCTAGTACTTGTCTGCGCTCCCCCATCACATATCTGGTCCAGTCTTGCACTATTAAGCATTCATCGCTGATCTTGAATGCACTAAAGTTACATGTAGGATATCTTGGCCGTAAGCTAATAATACTCATGGTACCTTTAGTCTCGATCCCATAAGGCACAACATTCATCGAGAGTCCCTGTTGAAGAACATCGTATGGTCACATACTTAGCAATGAAGTTTAGCATCACAAATAATGTATGGAAAAGATGCACTAAGGACAAATAGTAAAAATCTTACCATCCTTCCTAAATAGATGTGACCGAGTTCATTACAAACACTATTGGTCGCACATTTTCAGTACTAAGATTTCTAAGTCCAGGAAGAAAATTCGTCTTGACAGTATCAAGATCCTCAAGCCATGAAACATAATGACTTAGCTCCTCGCAGTTTAGTTCAGCCCCGGGACAGTAGTAGGTCCTGTCTACCAAGCGCTGGACATGTTTGCTTGCACCGAAATAAGTTGACAATACAAATTAGTTGTCAACTATTTTTGAATAAACAATATCAAAGACATAAATATGGTTGAGAAACTTACATAATGGTGTAAGTGGAGGCATCTGCACATCGACCCAGATGTCGGTATTACCTTCAATATCATCTTCCGGACGAATATCAAAGGTGATAACCATATCAGGCTCAAATGCATAAGTCTTGCATAGTGCTCGCCATGTTTTGCATCCAAAATAGGTGTAGTTGTCTGAATTGTATAATTTTGCGTGGAAAATATAACCATGCTCGGTCTTCAAGTAAACTTTCTTTACCTCCATAGTATGACTGAAACCTATCTTATCCAATACAAAAACTCTTGCATGGCAGGGGAAACACTAGTAGAATAGTAAAAAAATATAAGTTGAAGCAAATGAAGCAGATGTCATGCTTAATTACGAAAAAAGACTTCTTATTGTGACTTACTGTATCCACTTCGAAGTTCTCGTCCAGCTTGATGCTGAAGCACCTATCATCATCTAGGAAGATTCTGTCGCACAGGCCGCGCTCGTCTTTGCGGTATTTGCAAATACCGAAATCCTTTTTGTCGTCAGACATTTCCTATGTTCATAGTTAAAACATTAATTGAAAATCGATAGAAGACAACTACCAGGATACTCAACACACAAATCCGGGGCACTCGATATTTCCTACATATTCTGGCAAAAGTCATGCCAAAATTCACGGAAAAATCCGGCATGACCTTTGCTAAAATAGGACATATCGAGCGCCTGAAATTTGCCGGAATGAAAATGAATCAACACTCTGGCAAAACATAGGCCACTCGGAGGTGTAACCTGCAAACATGACCGGCCACTTGGATATTGAGAAACACAAGATATACATTTCAAAATATCTTATAAGACTCAAATTAGCATGCATTCAATAAGCAAAAGTAAATCATCTCATGCGTCCGCACATCGTCCAATATTATCACTAATACATCCCGAAATAGTGTCATACATATAACATCACTAGTACAACTAAAACCCTAGCACACGACGGGTATCGGCACGGGCGGTGGACACCCACAGAGAAGGAACCATCACGGGATCATAGCTCCAGTGAGATCCCTGGAGAACCTGCCAGGTATTGGAGAACCTGTGCTCCAACGCAAACAAGTAGCGACGGACGTGCGCGTCCTCCTCACTGACACGGTGACGCACCACCTCCACGGAGTCCTTGAGCCTCTGGACCGTCACTGGCCCACGTGACCGCCACCAAAGAAGGTTCGGGTCAACGACAGGCTGGCTCCTCACCAACCTGCGCCCCCCGGTAGGTAGCGCCTCCCAGTACCACCCCGGCGGAGCCCAGTCCTGGACATGGCCCATCTGGTCAAGCAGGTGTCGTCCTCCGCCAACTCAACGGCGAGGATGCGGGATAGGCATCGTCCATGTCGATGCGGGAAAATTGTTTTAACTAAAAAAATAGCAACAAGTTCTTACTAACTAGTTCTATTAATTCAACTAGTTCTTACTAAAAATAAACTTACTATAAATAAAAATATTCTAGTACCTAATTAGTGCCTAGTTCTTACTAACTAATTAGTACCTAGGAACTACTGCCCTAATTACCATCTAATTTGATGGAGGTAGAAACCCTAGGCAGAGGTAGGGGAGAGGGAGGAGCAGGCATGCTCACTCGGGTGCCTACGATGAGGGAGGGGCAGGCGGCG
>NC_041392.1:8668483-8669866 GCF_002162155.2 Triticum dicoccoides
GCGGGGGCGGCGTCCGGGGCGGCGTTGAGGTCGGGGTCGGGGGCGGCGTTGAGGTCGGGGGCGGGAGCGGCGTTGAATCTGGGGTCAGGGGCGGCGTAAAGGGTGTGCGGAAAGCGCGCGGCGGCCGAGGGGCGACGGCGGCGGCGAGAGTGGAGTTAGATTTGGGGGATGAAGTGGCCGTGGGGAAGGATGAACCCCGTGGTTAAGTCAGAAGTACCAGTAGCGCATTCCAGAAAGGGCGCTACTGCTACGTTAGCTACAGCACGTTCTGGAATACACTCTACTGGTACACCATTCTCTTTTTCCCCTTGTTCATTTAGTTTTCTTCACATTTTATTTTTTTTCCTTTCACCTTATTCTATTTCTTTCATTTTCAATTACCTTTCTATTTGCTTTCCATTTAATTTTATATCCTCTATCAGTAGCGAGTTTAGACTAAAACGCGCTGCTACAAAGAAAGTAGCGGTAGCGCGGTTCGTTATAGGTCGCTACTACTATGTGTAGCCTATCGGCTAAGCCGTGGGAATTTTAGTAGTAACGTGTTTAGAAGAAGATGCGCTACTGCTAGGACTTTATCTGCAGCGTGGTTTGCGCAGACGCGCTACTGCTACTTAGCACCAGCGTGCTTTTTTGACCCTCGCTACTGCTAAAGTTCTGTGTATAAGTTTTTCCCTAGTAGTGTAAATGCGCCTTGTCATGTAATGCAAGGGATAACCTCACATCATTGTACCCTTTCCACCTCCTGTGTGCCACTGTGGCGATCCCTTTTTCTATAAAAGGAGGCCCGAGGCGACCAGGAGAGGGATTCGGCTTTTTGGAGCACCTCACACCCCATAGCTAGCTCAAGAACACAGATATACAATCCACCAAACCAGGAGTAGGGTTTTACGCATCCTCGCGCCCCGAACCTAGATAAACGAACCGTGTGCTATCTGTTTGATCCGCACTTCCCACGACCCCGCGCCCCACTAACCATAGTAGGGATTCTTGTGATCCCATAGGTGTCATTCCCACCGACACACGGGACACTGTTCATCTCCACCGTCGACCCCCTCCAGCCTCCACGAGCTACTGTTCATCCACCGTCGACCTCCTCCAGCCTCCACGGGCTCCTGTTCATCCAGCCTCCACCGCGCGCTACTCCATCGGCTGCTGTTCAACCACCCCTCCACCGTCTATTGTTCATCTAGCCCTCCACACCACGGGGTCCTGTTCAACCACCCCTCCACGGGCACCCCTCCACCGTCTACTGTTCATCCTGCCCTCCACGGGGTGGTCCTGTTCATCCACCCCTCCACGGGGTCCTATTCATCCAGCCCCAACCGGCTCGATCGATCGGGGTCCTGTTCATCCAAAGGCAACACCACGGGTCCTGTTCATCCA
>NC_041392.1:8670128-8691475 GCF_002162155.2 Triticum dicoccoides
TCAGTTAGTAGCAGTAGCCAAGGAATCGCTCGATCGGGTTCAGTTAACAGCCATCGATCGATCGCTCGGGTTCAGTAACGCGTAGCCTGAAGTGCAATCACTCGGGTTCAGTTAGAGCCCAACGCCTCGCTCGGGTTCAGTTAGAGCCAACGCCTCGCACACACGCGCGTACGTGTACGAGAGAAACGCGCATCGCACGGCCCCCGACCTCCCACTGTAACCGGGAACTCCCTGAAATTTTCCTCCCCCTCGCTTCTACCACGGTTTTTTTCGTCATGGACGGCCTAAAGAATGTCATGCAGCTGCGTCTCCGGCCCGCCCAGGACGAAAAGCCCATTTTCTGTCATGATTTTTTGTCATAGAAGTAGGAGCCCACCACATCTATGATGATACCGGGTTTTGTCACAATTATCGTCATAGAAGTGTCATATGTATGACAGAAAAAAATTTCGTTCGGCCCAAAATGTCACGGATGTGTCTTTTTTTGTAATGACGGCGGCGTCCGCAGTCACCGACGCGTCGTGTCCCCAGTGAAACGCCAAGCACTCCCGCATCATCATTCTCTCCTCCCATGCACCCTCGATGACGTGGGAGGCACCAGCGCATCGGCGTCGACCCGGGGCGAGGACCCATCGACGGCGGACAGTAGGTCTTTTTTTCCTATTTTTTCATTGCAATTTGTATGAAAAAAATCCTTCCTTGCCTAAATAATACGGTGTACATCTTAATGATTATTCGTGTACATTTTTTCACATTGAAATTTTTTGCACATTTATTCATGCATGACACATAGCCATGCCACTGTTGATGAATTGACTATATCCGCGTTGATGTCGTGGGATGTTGGCATTGATCTGACACCTTGTTTGAAGGTGTATTGATGGAGCAAGAAACCGGATATGCCGGTGATGATTTCGGTAGCGAGAATGGATCCTCCTCATTGAATGCAAAAGAACCTCCCGGAGACAGCTATATGAGTCAGGATGAATCGTATAGTGGTAATGTGAGTGTCGTGAACATTGACCAAAAATTCTCGAATACAAACTAGTGCATTGACACTTACATGTCTTTCTTAATTTGTACATGCACATGCAAATGATGACTGTGAGGAATATGATATAGATGAACACTGAAAGTGCGAGAGAAAAATGTAGGGCAATGATTGACATAAAAATTGCATTACAACTTACATGTTTTACTTTAAATGTGCACAAATAAATGCCGATGGTGAAAATGAGCGGAATACTTTAGATGATGACAGTGATGAGAGCGAGGTCGACGCATCTTATGATGGGAATGCGAGCCAAGTAAGTTTTTTAAATTATTTATCGTAACTAACATTACAACAACAGCCTGACATACATGGTTATATGTCTTATTTTGCGGGGAGTGTTGGTGGTCCTATCAGGAATGAAGAGCACGTCGACGATGTTAAGTTTGACCTTAACATCGGCTATGATGAATATCAGCAAGACTCAATCGATAGGCATTGGCAAGTGATGTCCAGGACGTTCAGGTCAGAAGGGGAGGCGTACATGTTCTACAACCAGTACACGAAAGAATGTGGGTTCACTAGTAGAAAAGGGGGCAATGGTCCAGGCCGGGTCAGCCCATTAGTCCTGGTTCAATCTAGAACCGGGACCAATGGGGGCATTGGACCCGGTTCGTGAGCCCAGGGGGCCGTCCGGGCCACGTGGGCCATTGGTCCCGGTTGATCAGGACCTTTTGGTCCCGGTTGGTGGGACGAACCGGGACCAATGGGCCTGGCTCCTGGCCCACCACCATTGGTCCCGGTTGGTGGCCTGAACCGGGACCAAAGGCTCCCCTTTAGTCCCGGTTTATTCCACGAACCGGGACCAATAGTGTTGCCTATATATACCCTCGCCCGCGAGCAGAGCACTGCAGTGCTTTGTTTTTCTGGGCCGGAGAGGTGAGGGGTTTGTGGTGCTCTAGCTCACCTCCTATGCACATGAGGTGTTCGATGAAATGCCCGAGCCACACTAGTTAAGCTTTCTCCTCTCGAAGCTCGACCTCAAAGCTCCATTTTCCTCGAGATTTGTCTAGATTTAGCGGTCCGTCACGCCCCACCCCCGTCTTCACCGCCGTCGATCACCCGCGCCGATCTCATCACCGACACCACCGTGGTGAGCCTCTTGTTCTTATCTTCTTTCTGAAAGGAAAAATATTGTTACTTGTATGTTTAGATAGATACTTGTATCAATTTCTTACTCTTATTATTGCATCTTATATAGTGCGATGGTTTTGGTATCCGCCTCCGTCGGCCCTCGTCCTGTCTATGATTCGGATGTGGTATATACATTAATATTTATAACTATTGGTTCATTTATTGTTTATGAAAATTATGCGGACAAACATGACATAGATTTTATTTATCTAGGATGTATGTGAACCTGAAATTCCAACCGACCCTATCATCAAGAGGTTAAATTTAGTTGAAGAAGAAAACAATTTCTTGAAGGAAAAAATAAAAAAATCAAGGAGGAGAAGATGATATTGGAGTTGCATGTTGCGGATGTCGTCGATGATCACAAGATCAAGATGGATGCAATGTGCTTGAAGATTAGAAAGATTAGAAAATATGCCATTCATACCGAGGCTTGGTATCATTATGCCGTTGGATCAATTGTTACCTTGGTTGCGATTATGATCGCCTTTGTTTTCGCATTAAAATGTTTTACATAGTTTCCATGTATGGTTTAATTAATTAGATGCTCTGGAGAGCTATATGTTGTTAGATGAGAACTATGTATGTACTTTGCTTTTAATGTGATGATGAACTTCTATTAATTTGGACACTTAATTATATATAATGCACGCAGATGAACCGGCAATGGATGTACGGTGACAGACACACCTCCGAGTACATTAAGGGCGTGCATGAGTTTCTCGATGCGGCTGAGGCAAACAAGCAGAATGGTTTTATGTGTTGTCCATGCCCTGATTGTGGGAATACGAAGTCTTACTCTGAGCGGAAAATCCTTCACACCCACCTGCTTTACAAGGGTTTTATGCCACACTATAATTTTTGGACGAGGCACGGAGAAATAGGGGTTATGATGGAAGACGACGAAGAAGAAGCGTATGATGACAACTACGTGCCCCCTGAATACTGTGATGCTGCAATGGGGGGAGCTGGTGAAGATCAAGAGGAACCAGACGATGTGCCCAATGATGCTGCAACGGGTGAAGGTGCTAAAGATCAAGAGGAACCAGACGATGTGCCCGATGATGATGATCTCCGCCAGGTCATTGTCGATGCAAGGACGCAGTGCGAAAGTCAAAAGGAGAAGCTAAAGTTCGATCGCATGTTAGAGGATCACAAAAAAGGGTTGTACCCCAATTGCGAAGATGGAAACACAAAGCTCGGTACCGTACTGGAATTGCTGCAGTGGAAGGCAGAGAATGCTGTGCCTGACAAAGGATTTGAGAAGCTACTGAAAATATTGAAAAGAAGCTTCCAAAGGATAACGAATTGCCCAATAGTACATACGCAGCAAAGAAGGTCGTATGCCCTCTAGGATTGGAGGTGGAGAAGATACATGCATGCCCTAATGACTGCATCCTATACCGCGATGCATACAAGGATCTGAATGCATGCCCCGTATGCGGTGCATTGCGGTATAAGATCAGACGAGATGACCCTGGTGATGTTCATGGTGAGCCCCACAGGAAGAGGGTTCCTGCGAAGGTGATGTGGTATGCTCCTATAATACCACGGTTGAAACGTCTGTTTAGAAACGGAAAGCATGCCAAGTCGATGCGATGGCACAGTGAGGACCGTAAGAAAGACGGGAAGTTGAGAGCACCCGCTGACGGGTCGCAGTGGAGAAAAATTGTGAGAAAGTACTGGGATGAGTTTGCAAAGGACCCAAGGAACGTATGGTTTGCTTTAAGCGTAGATGGCATTAATCCTTTCGGGGAGCGGAGCAGCAATCACAGCACCTGGCCGGTCACTCTATGTATGTATAACCTTCCTCCTTGGATGTGCATGAAGCGGAAGTTCATTATGATGCCAATTCTCATCCAAGGCCCTAAGCAACCCGGCAACGACATTGATGTGTACCTAAGGCCATTAGTTGAAGAACTTTTACAGTTGTGGAATGGAAACGGTGTACGTCATGGGATGAGCACGGACAGGAGGAATTTAACCTAAAGGCGTTGCTGTTCGTGACCATCAACGATTGGCCCGCTCTCAGTAACCTTTCAGGATAGACAAACAAAGGATACCACGCATGCACACACTGTTTAGATGACACTGAAAGTATATACCTGGACAAATGCAAGAAGAATATGTACCTGGGCCATCGTTGATTTCTTCCGACCAACCATCAATGTCGAAAGAAAGGCAATCATTTCAAAGGCGAGGCAGATCACCGAAAGAAGCCCGCCATGCGTACCGGTGATCACGTACTTGCTATGGTCAATGATTTACACGTAATCTTTGGAAAGGTTCCCGGCGTAGTAGCTGTTCCGAATGACGCTGAGCGACATGCACCCATGTGGAAGAAGAAATCTATATTTTGGGACCTACCCTACTGGAAAGACCTAGAGGTCCGCTCTTCAATCGACGTGATGCACGTGACTAAGAACCTTTGCGTGACCCTGCTAGGCTTCTTGGGCGTGTATGGAAAGACAAAAGATACACCTGAGGCACGGGAGGACCTGCAATGTTTGCACGAAAAAGACGGCATGCCTCAGAAGCAGTATGAAGGTCCTGCCAGCTACGCTCTTACGAAAGATGAGAAAGAAATCTTCTTTGAATGCATGCTCAGTATGAAGGTCCCGACTGGCTTCTCGTCGAATATAAAGGGAATAATAAATATCCCAGAGAAAAAGTTTCATAACCTAAAGTCTCATGACTGCCACGTGATTATGACGCAACTGCTTCCGGTTGCATGGAGGGGGCTTCTACCGGAAAACGTCCGATTAGCCATTGTGAAGCTATGTGCATTTCTCAATGCAATCTCTCAGAAGGTGATCGATCCAGAAATGGTACCAATGCTAAGGAGTGATGTGGCGCAATGTCTTGTCAGTTTCGAGCTGGTGTTCCCACCATCCTTCTTCAATATCATGACGCATGTCCAAGTTCATCTAGTTGACGAGATTGTCGTTCTGGGGCCTGTATTTCCACACAATATGTTCCCTTTGAGAGGTTCATGGGAGTCCTAAAGAAATATGTCCGTAACCGCGCTAGGCCAGAAGGAAGCATCTCCATGGGCCATCAAACAGAGGATGTCATCGGGTTTTGTGTTGACTTCATTCCTGGCCTTAAGAAGATAGGTCTCCCTAAATCGCGGTATGAGGGGAGACTGACTGGAAAAGGCACGCTAGGAGCAGACTCAATAATATGCAGGGACGGGCATTCTTGGTCTCAAGCACACTACACAGTTCTACAGAACTCTACCTTGGTGACCCCGTATGTCGATGAACACAAGAACAGTCTGCGCTCCAAACACACGGAGCAGTGCGACGACTCGATTACATGTGAACACATTAGGACTTTCAGCAGTTGGTTGGAAGCACGTCTCAGAGGTGACAACACTGTTTGTGATGAGTTGTACTTGTTGTCCAGGGGACCATCTTTGACTGTATTGATTTACAAAGGATACGAGATAAATGGGAATACATTTTACACGATTGACCAAGATCAAAAGAGCACCAACCAAAACAGTGGTGTCCGCTTTGATGCAACAACCGAGAAGGGAAAGGACACATATTATGGTTACATAGTGGACATATGGGAACTTGACTACGGACAAGATTTTAAGGTCCCTTTGTTTAAGTGCAAATGGGTCAATCTGTCAGGAGGCGGGGTACATGTAGACCCACAGTACAGAATGACAACAGTCGATCTGAAAAATCTTGGGTACACTGACGAACCGTTCGTCCTAGCCAATGATGTGGCACAGGTTATCTATGTGAAGGACATGTCTACCAGACCGAGAAAAAGAAAAGATAAGGAAACGAATACATCATACGATGAGCCAAAGCTCCACATAGTTCTTTCAGGAAAAAGGGACATCCTGAGAGTGGAGGGCAAGACAGACATGTCTGAAGATTATGAAAGGTTTCATGAAATTCCTCCCTTCAATGTCAAGGCTGACCCAAGCATCCTGATAAACGATGAAGATTATCCATGGTTACGGCGCAATAAGCAAATGACACAAGCGAAGAAAAAGTGAAGACTTTCTCCCACAACTATTATGATGATACCATGCCAAATTTGTAACAGACGAGTATGCTATGCCAACTTTTTCGGAGTTCATTTGAAAACTATGAATTTAGGTCGAATTTTCTCTATAGGTGCATCTATGTTCAAATTTTAACTATTCAAATTTGAAAACTAATGGCACTAACAGAAAGTTTATATTTTTTCTAAAACTAATGGCACTAACATAATGTTTATAATTTTGCTGACCTAAAAGCAAAAAGAATTAAAAAATAAAGCAAGAAACAAAATAAAATAAATAAAGCAACAAAGAAAACAAAAAAAGTAAAAAAGTGTTTTCAAATTTGAAAACTAATGGCACTAACAGAAAGTTTATAATTTTTCTAAAACTAAAAGCTAAAAGAATTAAAAAATAAAGCAAGAAACAAAAGAAAATAAATAATGCAGAAAGCAAAACAAAAAAACTGGAAAAAATTTAAATATAGCAACAATAAGTATTTAGTTCTAAGTAGAAACAAAAAAAAACAAAAAAACAAAAAAAGTGCCACCTACTAGGCCCCCACAGCGTGAATACGACTAGAAACCCTACCATGGGCCAGGATTCAGGACCGCGGGAGGCCCAGTAGGCCCACAGGCACAGATTGCAGTGTTAGGCCCGAAAGCCTGCTTTAGAGAGGAGCTCGAGAGGGATGGCGCACTGCACCTTATAAACAGGTGCGCCTCCCTCTCAACTAGCGAGGTGGGACTAAATATTTGAGTTCGGGGTAGCACAGGCCATTGGTCCCGGTTGTTGGCTCCAACCGGGGCTAAAGGGGGGCATTCGTCCCAGTTGGTGCTACGACCCGGGAGTAATGCCACCCTTTAGTCCCGGTTGGTGCCACCAACCGGGACCAAAGGCCACCGCTTCCCGCCCTTTGGGCTGCTGAAAAGGGACCTTTGGTCCCGGTTGGTGGCAAAAACCGGGACTAAAGGGGGGCATTAGGGCCTGGGTATATAAGTAGCACTTAGGAAAATTTGACGAACTCATCGCCAGTTGTGAAGGAAATATGCCCTAGAGGCAATAATAAAGTTATTATTTATTTCCTTATATCATGATAAATGTTTATTATTCATGCTAGAATTGTATTCACCGGAAACATAATACATGTGTGAGTACATAGACAAACAAAGTGTCACTAGTGTGCCTCTACTTGACTAGCTCGTTAATCAAAGATGGTTGTGTTTCCTAACCATGAACAAGTAGTTGTTATTTGATTAACGAGATCACATCATTAAGTGAATGATCTGATTGACATGACCCATTCCCCTAGCTTAGCACCCGATCGTTTAGTATGTTGTTATTGCTTTCTTCATGACTTATACATGTTCCTATGACTATGAGATTATGCAAATCCCGTTTGCCGGAGGAACACTTTGTGTGCTACCAAACGTCACAACGTAACTGGGTGATTATAAAGAAGCTCTACAGGTGTCTTCCAAGGTACATGTTGGGTTAGCGTATTTCGATATTAGGATTTGTCACTCCGATTGTCGGAGAGGTATCTCTGGGCCCTCTCGGTAATGCACATCACTTAAGCCTTGCAAGCACTGCAACCAATGAGTTAGTTGCGGGATGATGTATTACAGAACGAGTAAAGAGACTTGCCGGTAACGAGATTGAACTAGGTATTTGGAATACCGACGATCGAATCTCGGGCAAGTAACATACCGATGACAAAGGGAACAATGTATGTTGTTATGCGGTCTGACCGATAAAGATCTTCGTAGAATATGTAGGAGCCAATATGAGCATCCAGGTTCCGCTATTGGTTATTGACCGGAGACATGTCTCGGTCATGTCTACATTGTTCTCGAACCCGTAGGGTCCGCACGCTTAAGGTTACAATGACAGTTATATTATGAGTTTATGCATTTTGATGTACCGAAGTTTTTTCGGAGTCCCGGATGTGATCATGGACATGACGAGGAGTCTCGAAATGGTCGATACATAAAGATTGATATATTGGAAGCCTATGTTTGGATACCGGAAGTGTTCCGGGTGAAATCGGGAATTTACCGGAGTACCGGGAGGTTACCGGAACCCCCCGGGAGCTAAATGGGCCATGATGGGCCTTAGTGGAAAAGAGAAGAGGCAGCCCTACATGGGCCGCGCGCCCCTCCCCTCCCTTTGTCCGAATAGGACAAGGAGAGGGGGCCGGCCCCTCTCTCTCTTTTCCCCCCTCCGCGAATCCTATTCCAACTAGGATTGGGGGGGATCCTACTCCCAGAGGGAGTAGGACTCTCCTGGCGCGCCCACCTTGGTCGGCTGCCTCCCCCCCCCTCTAGTCCTTTATATATGGAGGCAGGGGCACACCAGAGACACACAAGTTGATCCACGTGATCTATTCCTTAGCCGTGTGCGGCGCCCCCAGCCACCATAGTCCTCGATAATATTGTAGCGGTGCTTAGGAGAAGCCCTGCAGCAGTAGTACATCAAGATCGTCACCACGCCGTCGTGCTGACGGAACTCTTCCCCGACACTTTACTGGATCGGAGTCCGAGGATCGTCATCGAGCTGAACGTGTGCTAGAACTCGGAGGTGCCGTAGTTTCGGTGCTTGATCGGTCGGATCATGGAGACGTACGACTACATCAACCAAACGCTTCCGTTGTCAATCTACTAGGTATGTAGATCATACTCCCCTTCTCGTTGCTATGCATCACCATGATCTTGCGTGTGTGTAGGAAATTTTTGAAATTACTATGAAACCTAACAGTGGTATCAGAGCCTAGGTTTTATATGTTGATGTTATATGCACGAGTAGAACACAAGTGAGTTGTGGGCGATATAAGTCATACTGCTTACCAGCATGTCATACATTGGTTCGGCGGTATTGTTGGACGAAGCGGCCCGAACCGACATTACGCGTACACTTACGCGAGACCGGTTCTCCCGACGTGCTTTGCACATAGGTGGCTTGCGGGTGACAGTTTCTCCAACTCTAGTTGAATCGAGTGTGGCTATGCCCGATCCTTGCGAAGGTTAAAACAGCACCAACTTGACAAACTATCGTTGTGGTTTTGATGCGTAGGTAAGATTGGTTCTTCCTTAAGCCCGTAGCAGCCACGTAAAACTTGCAACAACAAAGTAGAGGACGTCTAACTTGTTTTTGCAGGGCATGCTGTGATGTGATATGGTCAAGACATGATGCTAAATTTTATTGTATGAGATGGTCATGTTTTGTAACCGAGTTATCGGCAACTGGCGGGAGCCATATGGTTGTCGCTTTATTGTATGCAATGCAATCACGCTGTAATGCTTTACTAAACGGTAGCGATAGTCGTGGAAGCACAAGCTCGGCGAGACGACAATGATGCTACGATGGAGATCAAGGTGTCGCGCCGGTGACGATGGTGATCACGACGGTGCTTCGGAGATGGAGATCACAAGCACAAGATGATGATGGCCATATCATATCACTTATATTTGATTGCATGTGATGTTTATCTTTTATGCATCTTATCTTGCTTTGATTGATGGTAGCATTATAAGATGATCTCTCACTAAATTATCAAGTAGTGTTCTCCCTGATTATGCACCATTGCGAAAGTTCTTCGTGCTGAGACACCACGTGATGATCGGGTGTGATAGGCTCTACGTTCAAATACAACGGGTGCAAAACAGTTGCGCATGCGGAATACTCAGGTTAAACTTGACGAGCCAAGCATATACAGATATGGCCTCGCAACATGGAGACCGAAAGGTCGAGCGTGAATCATATAGTAGATATGATCAACATAAAGATGCTCACCAATGAAACTACTCCATCTCACGTGATGATCGGACATGGTTTAGTTGATTTGGATCACGTAATCACTTAGAGGATTAGAGGGATGTCTATCTAAGTGGGAGTTCTTTAAGTAAATTAATTGAACTTAAATTTACCATGAAACTTAGTACCTGATTAGTATCTTGCTTGTTTATGTTTGATTGTAGATAAATGGCTCGTGTTGTTGTTCCGTTGAATTTTAATGCGTTCCTTGAGAAAGCAAAGTTGAAAGATGATGGTAGCAATTACATGGACTGGGTCCGTAACTTGAGGATTATCCTCATTGCTGCACAGAAGAATTACGTCCTGGAAGCACCGCTGGGTGCCAGGCCTGCTGCAGGAGCAACGCCGGATGTTATGAACGTCTGGCAGAGCAAAGCTAATGACTACTCAATAGTTCAGTGTGCCATGCTTTAAGGCTTAGAATCGGGACTTCAACGACGTTTTGAACGTCATGGAGCATATGAGATGTTCCAGGAGTTGAAGTTAATATTTCAAGAAAATGCCCGGATTGAGAGATACGAAGTCTCCAATAAGTTCTATAGCTGCAAGATGGAGGAGAACAGTTCTGTCAGTGAGCATATACTCAAAATGTCTGGGTATAATAATCACTTGATTCAATTGGGAGTTAATCTTCCAGATGATTGCGTCATTGACAGAATTCTCCAATCACTGCCACCAAGCTACAAGAGCTTCCTGATGAACTATAATATGCAAGGGATGAATAAGACTATTCCCGAGCTCTTCGCAATGCTGAAAGCTGCGGAGGTAGAAATCAAGAAGGAGCATCAAGTGTTGATGGTCAACAAGACCACTAGTTTCAAGAAAAAGGGCAAAGGGAAGAAGAAGGGGAACTTCAAAAAGAACGGCAAGCAAGTTGCTACTCAAGAGAAGAAACCCAAACCTGGACCTAAGCCTGAAACTGAGTGCTTCTATTGCAAGCAGACTGGTCACTGGAAGCGGAACTGCCCCAAGTATTTGGCGGATAAGAAGGATGGCAAGGTGAACAAAGGTATATGTGATATACATGTTATTGATGTGTACCTTACAAATGCTCGCAGTAGCACCTGGGTATTTGATACTGGTTCTGTTGCTAATATTTGCAACTCGAAACAGGGACTACGGATTAAGCGAAGATTGGCTAAGGACGAGGTGACGATGCGCGTGGGAAACGGTTCCAAAGTCGATGTGATCGCAGTCGGCACGCTACCTCTACATCTACCTTCGGGATTAATATTAGACCTAAATAATTGTTATTTGGTGCCAGCGTTAAGCATGAACATTATATCTGGATCTTGTTTGATGCGAGACAGTTATTCATTTAAATCAGAGAATAATGGTTGTTCTATTTATATGAGTAATATCTTTTATGGTCATGCACCCTTGAAGAGTGGTCTATTCTTGTTGAATCTCGATAGTAGTAACACACATATTCATAATGTTGAAGCCAAAAGATGCAGAGTTGATAATGATAGTGCAACATATTTGTGGCACTGCCGTTTAGGTCATATCGGTGTAAAGCGCATGAAGAAACTCCATACTGATGGACTTTTGGAACCACTTGATTATGAATCACTTGGTACTTGCGAACCGTGCCTCATGGGCAAGATGACCAAAACACCGTTCTCTGGTACTATGGAGAGAGCAACAGATTTGTTGGAAATCATACAAACAGATGTATGTGGCCCGATGAATATTGAGGCTCGTGGCGGATATCGTTATTTTCTCACCTTCACAGATGACTTAAGTAGATATGGGTATATCTACTTAATGAAACATAAGTCTGAAACATTTGAAAAGTTCAAAGAATTTCAGAGTGAAGTTGAAAATCATCGTAACAAGAAAATAAAGTTTCTACGATCTGATCGTGGAGGAGAATATTTGAGTTACGAGTTTGGTATACATTTGAAAAATTGTGGAATAGTTTCGCAACTCACGCCACCTGGAACACCACAGCGTAATGGTGTGTCTGAACGCCGTAATCGTACTTTACTAGATATGGTGCGATCTATGATGTCTCTTACTGATTTACCACTATCGTTTTTGGGGATACGCTCTAGAGACGGCCGCATTCACGTTAAATAGGGCACCATCAAAATCCGTTGAGACGACGCCTTATGAACTGTGGTTTGGCAAGAAACCAAAGTTGTCGTTTCTGAAAGTTTGGGGCTGCGATGCTTATGTGAAAAAGCTTCAACCTGATAAGCTCGAACCCAAATCGGAGAAATGTGTCTTCATAGGATATCCAAAGGAGACTATTGGAAAGTAGTACATCACAGAAAACTGTTTCTGCGACACCTACACCAGTTAGTGAGGAAGCTAATGATAATGATCATGAAACTTTAGAACAAGATACTACTGAACCTCATAGATCAACCAGAGTAAGATCCGCGCCAGAGTGGTACGGTAATCCTGTTCTAGAAGTCATGCTACTAGATCATGATGAACCTACGAAGTATGAAGAAGCGATGGTGAGCCCAGATTCCGCAAAGTGACTTGAAGCCATGAAATCTGAGATGGGATCCATGTATGAGAACAAAGTATGGACTTTGGTTGACTTGCCCGATGATCGGCAAGCAATTGAGAATAAATGGATCTTCAAGAAGAAGACTGACGCTGACGGTAATATTACTGTCTACAAAGATCAACTTGTCGCAAAAGGTTTTTGGCAAGTTCAAGGGATTGACTACGATGAGACCTTCTCACCCGTAGCGATGCTTAAGTCTGTCCGAATCATCTTAGCAATTTCCGCATTTTATGATTATGAAATTTCGCAGATGGATGTCAAAACTGCATTCCTGAATGGATTTCTGGAAGAAGAGTTGTATATGATGCAACCAGAAGGTTTTGTCGATCCAAAGGGAGCTAACAAAGTGTGCAAGCTCCAGCGATCCATTTATGGACTGGTGCAAGCCTCTCGGAGTTGGAATAAACGTTTTGATAGTGTGATCAAAGAGTTTGGTTTTATACAGACTTTTGGAGAAGCCTGTATTTACAAGAAAGTGAGTGGGAGCTCTGTAGCATTTCTGATATTATATGTGGATGACATATTACTAATTGGAAATGATGTAGAATTTCTGGATAGCATAAGGGGATACTTAAATAAGAGTTTTTCAATGAAAGACCTCGGTGAAGCTGCTTACATATTAGGCATTAAGATCTATAGAGATAGATCAAGACGCTTAATTGGACTTTCACAAACCACATACCTTGACAAAGTTTTGAAGAAGTTCAAAATGGATCAAGCAAAGAAAGGGTTCTTGCCTGTGTTACAAGGTGTGAAGTTGAGTAAGACTCAATGCCCGACCACTGCAGAAGATAGAGAGAATATGAAAGATGTTCCCTATGCATCAGCCATAGGATCTATCATGTATGCAATGCTGTGTACCAGACCTGATGTGTGCCTTGCTATAAGTCTAGAAGGGAGGTACCAAAGTAATCCAGGAGTGGATCACTGGACAGCGGTCAAGAACATCCTGAAATACCTGAAAAGGACTAAGGATATGTTTCTCATATATGGAGGTGACAAAGAGCTCATCGTAAAAGGTTACGTTGATGCAAGCTTTGACACTGATCCGGATGATTCTAAATCGCAAACCGGATATGTGTTTACATTAAATGGTGGAGCTGTCAGTTGGTGCAGTTCTAAACAAAGCGTTGTAGCGGGATCTACATGTGAAGCGGAGTACATAGCTGCTTCGGAAGCAACAAATGAAGGAGTCTGGATGAAGGAGTTCATATTCGATCTAGGTGTCATACCTAGTGCATCGGGTCCAATGAAAATCTTTTTTGACAATACTGGTGCAATTGCCTTGGCAAAGGAATCCAGATTTCACAAGAAAACCAAGCACATCAAGGGACGCTTCAATTCCATCCGGGATCTTGTCCAGGTGGGAGACATAGAGATTTGCAAGATACATACGGATCTGAATATTGCAGACCCGTTGACTAAGCCTCTTCCACGAGCAAAACATGATCAGCACCAAGGCTCCATGGGTGTTAGAATCATTACTGTGTAATCTAGATTATTGACTCTAGTGCAAGTGGGAGACTGAAGGAAATATGCCCTAGAGGCAATAATAAAGTTATTATTTATTTCCTTATATCATGATGAATGTTTATTATTCATGCTAGAATTGTATTAACCGGAAACATAATACATGTGTGAGTACATAGACAAACAAAGTGTCACTAGTGTGCCTCTACTTGACTAGCTCGTTAATCAAAGATGGTTGTGTTTCCTAACCATGAACAAGTAGTTGTTATTTGATTAACGAGATCACATCATTAAGTGAATGATCTGATTGACATGATCCATTCCCCTAGCTTAGCACCCGATCGTTTAGTATGTTGCTATTGCTTTCTTCATGACTTATACATGTTCCTATGAATATGAGATTATGCAACTCCCGTTTGCCAGAGGAACACTTTGTGTGCTACCAAACGTCACAACGTAACTAGGTGATTATAAAGGAGCTCTACAGGTGTCTCCAAAGGTACATGTTGGATTGGCGTATTTCGAGATTAGGATTTGTCACTCCGATTGTCGGAGAGGTATCTCTGGGCCCTCTCGGTAATGCACATCACTTAAGCCTTGCAAGCACTGCAACCATTGAGTTAGTTGCGAGATGATGTATTACAGAACGAGTAAAGAGACTTGCCGGTAACGAGATTGAACTAGGTATTTGGAATACCGACGATCGAATCTCGAGCAAGTAACATACCGATGACAAAGGGAACAACGTATGTTGTTATGGGGTCTTGCCGATAAAGATCTTCGTAGAATATGTAGGAGCCAATATGAGCATCCAGGTTCCGCTATTGGTTATTGACCGGAGACATGTCTCGGTCATGTCTACATTGTTCTCGAACCCGTAGGGTCCGCACGCTTAAGGTTACGATGACAGTTATATTATGAGTTTATGCATTTTGATGTACCGAAGTTTTTTCGGAGTCCCGGATGTGATCACGGACATGACGAGGAGTCTCAAAATGGTCGAGATATAAAGATTGATATATTGGAAGCCTATGTTTGGATACCGAAAGTGTTCCGGGTGAAATCGGGATTTTACCGGAGTACCGGGAGGTTACTGGAACCCCCCGGGAGCTAAATGGGCCATGATGGGCCTTAGTGGAAAAGAGAAGAGGCAGCCCTACATGGGCCGCGCGCCCCTCCCCTCCCTTGGTCCGAATAGGACAAGGAGAGGGGGTCGGCCCCTCTCTCTCTTTTCCCCCCTCCGCGAATCCTATTCCAACTAGGATTGGGGGGGGAATCCTACTCCCAGAGGGAGTAGGACTCTCCTGGCGCGCCCACCTTGGCCGGCCGCCTCCCCACCTCTAGTCCTTTATATACGGAGGCAGGGGCACCCCAGAGACACACAAGTTGATCCACGTGATCTATTCCTTAGCCGTGTGCGGCGCCCCCAGCCACCATAGTCCTCGATAATATTGTAGCGGTGCTTAGGCGAAGCCCTGCAGCAGTAGTACATCAAGATCGTCACCACGCCGTCGTGCTGACGGAACTCTTCCCCGACACTTTGCTGGATCGGAGTCTGGGGATCATCATCGAGCTGAACCTGTTCTAGAACTCGGAGGTGCCGTAGTTTCGGTGCTTGATCGGTCGGATCGTGGAGACGTACGACTACATCAACCAAATGCTTCCGTTGTCAATCTACTAGGTATGTAGATCATACTCCCCTTCTCGTTGCTATGCATCACCATGATCTTGCGTGTGCGTAGGAAATTTTTGAAATTACTATGAAACCTAACAAGTTGCCCCCGGCCCGCCCGACGACGCCGAGCTCATCGACGCCGCCAGGCTGCCCAGATCGACGCCGTCCGCTGCCCCGACGCCGCCCGCCGCCCAGGCGCCGTCCGCGCGCCGCCCCGACACCGTCCGCGCGCCCCCGTCGTCGCCCCTGCCCCGTCGCCGCCAGGCTGCCCCGAAGCCGCCTGCGCCGCCCCCGCCGACGCCGTCATCGTCGCCCGCGCCCATCATCGCCGTCGCCGTCGCCCACGCTCGTCGTCGCCGTTGCTGCAAGGAAGCACCATGCCGGCTCCCGAGACTCGTCCCCGAGGCCGTTCGTCCGCCGCCGCACCGATTCCGGCCGGCGACCTCGACCGCTCCCCGCGCTGTGAGCCCCTGCCTCCTCCCCTTTCCTTCTCATCGCCGTCCCCGCACATCATCCGTAAGCGCGCGCCACCGCCAACCATCGTCGCCGTCGCCGTATAATGCTCTGTATATGCTCACTGTATGTATGTATGTATGTATGTATGTATGTATGTATGTATGTATGTTCACTGTATAATGCTCTGTATATGATGTATAATTCTCGTTTTTGCATTTTTTTTTACCAAGAAAAAGGTCTATTTTTGGTGATATGTACGTTCATATGCTCATTAATATTTAAAAAAATGTTCATATGCAAAGAATTATTTTTGGATGAAATGAGATGAGATGAGATGTGTTTTGTGTTGGAGAAGAAAAGAGGAAGAAAGGAAGAAGGAAGAAGAAGGAAGAGAGGGTCGAGGGGGGGTCGATATACCCCCTCCCCGATAACATTTTTTCCATGTATATATGCAAAAGTTACATTTTTAGAAAAAGTTTTATATATCTACCTAGGAAAGGAAGAAGAAGAAAAAGAATGAGAGGAAAAAGGAAATAAGAAGAGGAAGAAAGGAGAAGAGGAGGAGAGGAAGAAGAGGAGAAATAAATAAGAAGAAGAAAAAAGAAGAAAAAGAAGAGGAGAAGAAGAAAGGAATAGTGGAGAAAATAGAATAGTGGAGAGGAAGAGAAAATAGAATATTCTATTTTCTCTTCCTCTCCACTATTCCTTTCTTCTTCTCCTCTTTTTTTCTTTTTTTTTCTTCGATCTTCTCCTCTTTTTTTTCTTCTTTTTTTCTTCTTCTTCTTATTAATTTTTATCGGGAACTAGGGTGTCGAGGATCGTCGAGGGGTCGAGGGTCGGGAACTAGGGTCGAGGGTTCGAGGGGTCGAGGACCGCTCGGCACTAGGCAACCTCCCGACCCCTCGGCGATCCTCTCGAACATGAGAGGACGAAGAGGATAAAAAAAGAAGAGGAAGAAGAAAAAAAGAGGAGAAGAAAGAATAGAGGAGTTCTTCTCCTCTATTCTTTCTTCTCCTCTTTTTTTCTTCTTCTTCCTCTTTTTTTATCGGGAACGAGGGTCGTCGAGGGACATAGATGTAGTGTCGTCATTGTCGATATACTCCCTCCCAATAGCTTCAACACGCGGGGGGGGGTCGATATTACCCCCTCCTTGAAGCATTCTCGAGGCCACCCCAAACCCTTGAAGCGTTGTCGAGGCCACCCCAAACCCTAGAGAAGCAGCGTCGAGGCCACTAATTAATATATATATGATTCCTTACTATGATTAGCTAGCTAGTTCTACGTTTGCCACTAATATATCCATCTGTCATGTTTGAATAATAATTGACATGTTGTAAATATTTGTAGAAACTATGGACACCGCCCGAGACAACGAAGCAAAAGAGGCGTTGTTGAGGGACATAATCGCAGAAGGAAGTGATGTCGTCTCGTTGTATCTCAACGACACCGATGATCTGGAAGGAGAGGGTGAAGCTGGCTCCGGTGACCTAATGCCGGTGTAAGAAGAAGAACATGAGGACGGCTCCGATGACCCAATGCCGGTGCAAGAAGGAGACCGTGATGACGGCTCCGGTGACCGAACCGAGTCCGGCCAGGTATATATATTAGTTAAGCCTGTGCTGACTAGCTAATTGATGCATTCATTGTTTTGGTATGTACACATATTAATTAAGTCTTTGTTCTTTTTTCTAGCCCTCCGGATTGAGCACAACTGAGGTAAAGAGACGAGGCCCGAAGAAAAAGTTGAGCTCAGATGAAAGGTTCGAGATCATAGCAATCGCGCCCGACGGCCAACCTATTGAACCCATCCGAACAAAGAAGGCATTTGTTGCTCAGTGCGGGGTTCTGGTTAGGGACAAGATCCCGATCAGCATCCAACAATGGTTGAAGCCGGCTACTGAAGACCCTGAGGTGTCTTACGTCAATGATAGGCTGAGAATGATCTGGTTGCAAAAGGGATCGAACCAGAGACAATGAGCTGGCCAGACCATTGCCGGACTTGGTTCTTCGGGGCTGGCGGAACCTTGGACCCTGTAACAGGGAAGTGCATTTGGATGGATGAGCAACTTGACATACCCTTGAAGAAGCTTTGGTACTATATCGCTGCAGCGCAGAAAGGGATGTTCCTTCCAGACAGAGAGAACGACGAGCTCACATCGGCCCTCGGGAATCCTGAGCACCCTGGACGGACACGAGGCACGCCAGGGTCCATTCCGTGGAGGGCTGGGTTTCTGGACACAGGCGGTTACAAAAGCCAGGAGAGGAGGAAGAAAGTGCAGCAGTCCGAACTGCAGGCGCTTAAAGCAAGGGTACTCGAGATAGAGGAATGAGAAGCAAATCGCAGCAAACAAACTGCCGAAGCTTCCCCTGAAGCTACCCCGCCATCTCAGCGGAGAAGCAGCGTGGCTTCCACCGAGCTGCTTCAGCCGGAGCTTGTCTTGATGGCTCCTGCCAGCTATCCCGTGGATGCTATCACGGAGTCTCAAATTTGCCACCTTATGACGCAATGGATGAATATGAAGGTCAAGGCGGTTGTTGGCTCTGTTTTTCCTAATGAACCCGACGCAACTTTTCACTGCCAGCCGATTCCAGAAGGATATGCTAAGGTGATGGTGGATGAAATAACGGAGGGATTTGAGGACCTCCCGCTTGACCACCCTACCAGAGAAGGGGAGACTCGGCTGGGTTCTGCTATGAAGACTCCATGCCTAGGGCGGAAGGAGCTCATCAACCTTCCAAACTGGACGCCTCCGCCTCCTCCTCCTCCTCCGGCGAGTCAGGGCACTCCGCCTCCTCCACGGCCTCCTCCTCCGGCGAGTGACGATCAGGGCCCTCGGCCAGCTCCTTCTCTGGCACGTGGCGGCACTCCGCCTCCTTCTCCGCCTGCGCCGGCGCGCCCGAGCAGCCAGCCTACTCCTTCTCCGCCTCGTCAGCAAGGGTGGAAGAGACCCGCCGCCGCTCCGGCAGCTGCTCCGGCGCGTCGTAGTCCTTCTCCTCTGCCTCGTAAGCAAGTCAAGAAGACTGCCGCTTCGTCTGCTCTGCCGGCATCTAGCAGTACAGCCAGAGGCGGGAGGAAATACAGATTCGGTCCTTCTCTGAAGACTCCAGATAAGTTACCATACGAGAGGACCCTGGAGGAGAATGTGAGGATCACGCGAACCGAGAAGATGAATGGTTTCAAGGGTTGAAAGCACAGAGACATCCACCTCCGAAGGAGAAGGTAGATCCGGTGAAAGTGAAGCGCACTCTGGCTGCCCTGGCAAAACCACCCAAGTCTTCGCCGAAAGGCAACTATGAGCGCATTATTGGAAAGGGATTTGCCGAAGCGGAGCGGTCGGGAAGTACTGTCAGTGATCAAAGGATGAAAGAACGACGAGCTGGGAAACAAATTGCCCAGCTCGGCGAACAAGCAAAGCAATCGTGCCCCCCGCTCAAGGTGCCTAGCGTCTATCCGAGGATGGTGCCCGGTTATAACAATCTTGACGATTACCTGCCCGACGATGTACATTATGATTTCCTGGACGTGCAGATACACAGATACGAGTACGGGAAGCCTCTCGTCAAAGATGAAAGATCTCTATCAACGATGATGTGAAGATTGCATGATTGGTACATGAAGACCTGCAGAGAGTCTGGGGGGAGGAATACTTTGTATATGAGAGTTAAAAAGGAGCATGACCTCGTTGGAATTGAACTGTTTCATGTTCCATTTGAGGAGTTCTTTTAGTTTTTCAATCAATTGGCCCTCGATAAAGCAACGGTCACCTGCTACTGTCTGTAAGTACTACTACTTCTGTCATTAAGTCTCTCTGTATAGCTCAGCTCTTTCATTGCATATATTTATAATTATCCTCACTATATTATGCAGATTGAAGATCGCCGAATTGAAGAAAAGACAAATCGGTGATATTGGGTTCATTAACACAAATCTCATAGATGCAGTTCAGGTTAAAGATCATGCCGCAGAAATCGAGGCCAACTTGCTATGATCATTCAAAGATATAATACTCTTTCCTTACAACTTCAAGTGAGTGTTGTCTTGTGCATATTCGGTTTCCCTTATATATTAGTCCAGGTTATAGTAATGTAATTGATGAGTTATGCATGCGTGCGCAGTTTCCACTATATTCTCCTGGAGATTAGGCTTGAGCAGGGAGTAGTAACTGTCTTGGACTAGAGACGAAAAGATCCCCAGGAGTATGCGGACATGACTGAAATCCTCAAGAAGTAAGTTAAATCGATCATTATCCACCATTCAGCAAATTTGTTCATTTCCTGATATCAAGTAATTGTTTTCTTTTGTCTGGCAGGGTTTGGAGAAAATTCAGCACAAAATCCCCGGGACTCCCGAAGGAGCTGGAATTTAGATACCCGAAAGTAAGTACTATAGTACCATGTTCCGCGCGTCTCCTAGCTATTGATTCAAGCGCTAGTTTCATCAATACCATTTGGCATTCTTGCTTATCTGTTTGATTGACCTCTATTTCTTGTAAAGTGGTTGTGGCAGGAACAAGGGAATGATTTCTGTGGATACTACGTCTGCGAGTCCATCCGCCACACGACCTGTGAGCGGGGCTACTCTGACAAACAATATGAAGTGCGTAAGAAATAATATTCACATTTTTTGTTTATTACCATTATTTGTGTTGAGTTTCATTCATTCATATATATATATATATATATATATATATATATATATATATATATATATATATATATATATATATATATGTATGTATGTATGTATGTATTGACCCCCTTCTTCAAATTAGATGTTTCGGCAGCGGGATGAACTCCTAGAACCAGATCACATGCGAACAATTCAACAGGAATTGGCGGCATTCTTTCTTGACCACGTGATCGTTGAAGACGGAGAATACTATGTGGACCATGCGTCCATAATTTAAGAGATTACATTTGTAAAATATAATTATTGTATATATGTAGCCGATAGTGTCGGACGATAGATATACGAGAACTTGTTGTTCGACCAATCTCTCGGAGAAGGAGAGGTGGTCGATATCACTTCTCTCTGTATGCATATATGTTCATGACGATCTTCTGTTTCCTTCGTTTGCTTACTAGCTAGTTAGCGTGCCTAGTCCTCTCGATACGTATGTATAGTACGTAGCGTCGACCAAGCACGGACATAAGAGAGGACACTTCTATCTATTAATTAGCTATCTAACACAATATATGAAATACCTAAATTAACCCCCCA